>NW_024582752.1:135793-256597 GCF_018398535.1 Haplochromis burtoni
ACTATATCGGATTCATATCGGTATCGGCAGATATCCAAATTTATGATATCGGTATCGGTATCGGACATAAAAAAGTGGTATCGTGCCATCTCTAGTTTATACAGTTACATTCTCGCCTGAAAATATGTTAAACGTTTAATTTTGTGACCCAGAAAGAATAATAAGAGTAATATTAAAACAAACTAGCTGTCACCATTGTTGGAAACTGAGCTGTGCTGCGCTATGAATTCTGGGACACATCTTCTTCTTCTTCGGGGTTTAACGGCAGCTGGCATCTTCTGTTTCAGTCCGTTATTACACTCTTAAATCCTACTACTTATTCCTGCGTCTTTTGTGATCTTACAAAGCTTCAAACGATGCGTCGACTATTAAATCAGTCGTCGACGATTTTGATAGTCGACGTAATCGTGACTAGTCGAGTAATCGTGGCGGCCCTAACAGTCACACAGTAATACGTATAGTTTAACAGTGGGGTCATGTGCTAAAAGGCAGATTTAGTGAGAACTGAGTGGAAAGTTTGAGTTTTCTTCTTCCAGAAGACCCCCAACTTAGACAACCTTTCTTCAACCAACTCAGGGTTTCTCTACAAAACTGTCAATTCTTCCTTCATAGGCCACATAACATTAATTTGCCCCAGTTCACATCTCTACAATGACAGAAATCCCATTTAGTTGTCAGTTCGTGATTTGTTATAGTTCAACAACTATTGGCTGATTTCAATTCTGCTGGAGTACTGGCTAAAAAATTATTCCTGGCATGCAAAAATGGAAGCAATATAAGGATGGAGGAATGTAAGCAGTTAATACTTTTCACACCTCTGATTCTGTAAAGCCCAGTCAAATTTAACAGCATGGGACCTTTAACATGACAAATGCAAATGCACAAGTTCCTGCAAATATAGTTTGCTTAATTAACAGCCACTAAAGACAATAGCTAGGTTTTGTCTAAAGTCTAATTCATTAGGGCCACACTCCTTTTCTCCCCACTGGCACAACACAATATGCCAATTAGGCTTCGAGCTAACAAGCGCTGCCCTAAGCAAACACATGTGCTACCTACATAAGCCTTAGATTGAAAACAAATGGAATAAATCAATCTCCACTTCTGTCTGTCTCAGGCAAACAATCTACACTTCCAGGCAGCGATATCCAAACACAAGTACACCCAGATTTGTGCACGCACATGCACACTACACAGACACACGCAGGTACAGGAGATGCCTTTAGCCAGGGTTGATATAGCAGATGTCCTTAAGCAGGTATGATGGTCCTTCGCAACCACTGCCAATCAGTGTGGTCAGTGTGTAACCTAACCAAGTATACTAAACTTTCCTTTTCTCTTTCCTTTCTGTGAGTGAGTTCCCCAACCTACATATGTTGTCACATCTAAATAATGCATATTTAGCAAAAAGAACATGAAATCTAAAAATGACAAGATTAGCAAATAATTATTTTAAAAAACAACAACAAAAACCCCATTTTGGATAAATGGTGAGAAAACAAGTGTGAAGAGATAAATAATGGGTTGAAAAATCAGGGGTGGTGTGGATGAAAGAGTAGTCTACTTCATCTGACAGGCCTGAGAGGGTGTGGAAAAAAGGCCAGGAAGCAGAGGCGTAGATACATTATCTGCAGCACAACACAGGCACAAGATAAATGAAGGCCACTGCTCCCTATCATTATGACATACATGATGACAGTAACCGAGAGGTGCAGAGGGGAAAAGTGAAGGGAGGAGACAAAGGGTAGGAAAGGAGAAAGTGTGATAGGCAGAGGGAAGAGAAAGAAGGTGACTGCCCGTCTTTTATCAAAAAAAAAAAAAAAAAAAGTCAATCTGCGCGTGTCTGTTAGGGATGCACCAGTTTAATATTTTACCTGGATATTGGTCCAATCTGGACTCAGAAAGCTTGGTCGGTGATTGATAACAACAAGCAGAGCTATGTGGCAATCCACTGAATTCAGTTCTATGTTAGTGACCTGGTTGCTGGTGGAAAAGCAACTAGCTAAAACGTAATTATATAACACACTTCAAGACAAGAAACCAGTCACAAAGTGTTACAGGGGTATTTAATTTAAATTAATTTTTTTAAGAGCAAATACAAGGTAAAAGTAAACCAGGTAAAACAACACAGAACATACAAACGTTCTGAATACATGAGTTTTAGTGCATTACAAAAGATCAAGTCGGAGGAGACGAAGGGATGAGCAAGTGTCTCCAGTTCACTTTTTGAGACAGAAAGGATGGGAAAGACCTTAGATGTTTGGAGAATAATGCCCTCTGGAGCCACAAGTTGCAAAAAGTTATTTGCCATCCAGCCACCAATTGCAGTGAGACAAAATAAAATGGTTAATTTATATGTGCTGAGATATAAAGGAGAGGTACAGTTCAATGTTGTCAGCATACAGATGATTAAAAAAAAGGTTTTCAAACTACTACTAATAATATGACATAATGAGATAATAATAATATACCACAAAAATAACATGAGACTGAACCCAGATCCTTGTGGAATGCCACATGATTTTGGGGTGATAAGAGCTAACATAGCCAAGGAGGAAGCTAAAAGCAAAGTCCATGTAGTTTGGAGTCATTTCACACCTGCTTCGTAAACAGCTTTATTTTGTAAGGGAATAGAGGAAACTAGTGTGACTGTAAATTACAAGAGTACAAAGTAACCTGTTGCCATGTATTATTTTACTAATGAATACCAATTCCCTAACGGTGTTCCTTCCTCTAAAAAAGAAACCAGGAATTAACCTATTAATTTAAGTCTGGTGTCAAAAAATCCTCTGTAGTGGTATTCAATCACAACTGGAAAAAGACAGTTTGATGCATCTCCTGGGTGTGTGTGTGCGCACCTGAGAAATGAAATCATGAATGAACCTAAAGTAATAAATGAAGTAGTAACCTAATTTTACTCAAAGTTCACCTGAAAAAAGCAAAAATTTAAAATCAACTTTACTGTTGAAGTATGACGCCCGAGTTCTCTCTAGACTGGATTTCATTTTCAAACCACCATTTCCAGCACACTGACCGTGAACACATTTTAATGACACTGCCAACCAGGACAGGTGTAACCTGACAGGCCAATCAGCATTTCCCAACAGCATGGTAATGTGCAGGCTTTCATTTACAAGCAATTCACTCTACAGATGACTTTATTAACAATAAATTAATCATTGTCACCATTAATTTCTGTAGCCAATCATCAACTTCGCCCTGCTATACAGTACAGTAAATATATCGCTGACCTTGGAACACTCTTTCCCATTATTTCAGTAAAACTCCACAGTGCACTTGTTCCTACAGCTATACGTTAACAACGACTTTCGAAGACATTAAGTCCTCGTCCTCTTCTCTACAGAGGAAAGATGACAAACGCATTCTTTCTATGCATTGTCAAGGTCAGCTGGTGCGGATGTGAGAGAGCAGATAGCTCCGTCATGGCATTCTGTCCGTCCGTGCATTCATCTGTCGGGAGACGGGAGCAGTGATAAATGTGCAACTTGTCGGGAAGTAAATGGTGGTATCGAGTTGTGGTCTGGTCCGGAGTGTCAGGAGAGGCGCGGGGCTAATTTTCAGCAGCAAGGCTATAATGGGATGTGTGTGCCTATTTGTGAGTGTCTCTGCGTGTTTGTGTGAGTGCACCCACCACGGTCTATGTTCCACCTGGCACAGTGGATTAGGTGCAATTAATCTTAGTTAAGCAAGCCCTGCGGAGAGCTGCCTCCGTTACACGCGCATGTACATACAAACACGCACACTGTGCCACAATCAGGCACACAAACCACCCTCAGTGATGCAGTGATGCACAAGAGGGAGTGCGAGCATACTGAAGCAGCTGCTTTGTGTGCATAACACACTGACGAGTTCACCGTATGCACATTTGACAACGCTGCTTGTCAGGCCTTTGTTTTTACAGTGGGAATGGGGAAGGGGAAATCATGTGTGCGCGCTCGTTTGCTCACATCTATTCGCACACTCGTTTATCTTCTCAAATGTGACAAAAAGGAAGGAAATTGGGTGCTCACAGTCATACAGGTGTTAGCATCAACAAAGGTAAATGTCATAGCTAGTGGAGGTTTATTTATTAACTGTGGTGGCCGATTTGGTGACATTATGAAGGCAAAGGGGAGTAAGATATCATCTGTGAGGTCACAAAAGCCCACGAGAGTATTAGAATGGGTAATGTTACATGTTGTTTCCTTTGAATGATGAAGCCTAGCAATAGAGCTGATGGGTCCTTCCCACAGAATGCTGAGCAACTACCATAACAAGCTACAATACTTGCTAACAGCTGACCAAACATAACATACCAACATAAACATTCAGTTTGCAGAAAACCACATTCAACTTGTACACATTTCACATTTGAGTGTTTGTGAGGTCCAAGCAATGAAGGGGATACACAATTCAACACAGGCTTCCACATACCCATTTTTCAGTCATGCACATGCTTCTTCCTTTAAATGAATAATTCTTATGACAAATAAGAAATGCCTTAAATGCAATAAAGATTCATCAAATCATTAATACATATATTTGCACTCGAGCGAACACATTAAATGTAAACATATTTTAAATACCTATTTTTTGATATTATACTTTAAGCTTCACATAAACAATACGAGGTACCCCTCGCGTTGCTAATGGCTGCAAACAGGTTTTGAAAGTGCACTCAGTCCTGTGTAAGAGAAGCTGGAGTAGCTACACCTGTGACTACATGAACTAAGTATCTGTGCAGAGAGAATTCATTTCTGCACCACCCACATCATTTGTTTCAAACTAAATCCCAAGTGGCTTCACCTGTGTTTTTTTTTTTTAAACAACTAATAATAAAAAATTCACAACTATCAGACTCGCATGAGTAAACGCTTGCCCATCTGTGACTAAAACAGCCCAGCAGAGCTGCAAAGGAAGATGAGAAATTTTGGATATTCAGGTTTCTGGAAGTAAGAGTCTTCATTGGCTTCTGCTTATAAAACGAACGGTGACTCTGGGGGAAAAAATGCTGTCTCAATGTGGAAATGTCAACTACGTCAAATTCATGGTCTTTGTGTTGTCAGTCACTGCAGATACTTAGTTTACCTCAACTTTTAAACTTAGATTGAGTGACTTTTTAATATTCCTCTACGTTTCTTTTTTGTTGTTGTTTGTTTGTTTGTTTGTTTGTTTGTTTGTTTGTTTGTTTGTAATCCTGTGGTCAGAGAAGCCGAGCGGAGCGGAATGAATCGTTAGCACATGCACCGTGTTTTCCTTGTGATTTGTCACCCTCACAGCGGCTGTGCACTGTGTGACAGGGAAAAAATAAGAGAGACCTTCTGTTGCTTCTAACATTCTTGTCAAATGATAATTTTACACACAAATATAGCCGAAATGCCAGTGCAACTGTTGTCTTTATCTTGTGTGCGTGGTGATTTTGCCGCTACGATGCTGCGCTTACAAAATCACTATCTTTAAAAATTACTGCCTTTAATGCTTTAAACCAAAAGCAAATGTCCTTCCCGTGTCATGTTCAGCATCCCCACCTCATTTCTCAAATCCTTGTCACATCCCTCTCTCCTGCTTACCTTTCACCCTCCCACTAGTCCCTACAGCACACCTGGATTATCCTGCAGTCTGCAGTAATGCATTCTGACCCCCCTCCACACACACAGATGCACAAAATTTAATGCGGGGCAGAATCGTGAAGAGACAAAGGAGCAGATGAATAAAACAGTGGAACTGATGGCAATGGTGACGGCACCCGGGGGACTCACATTCTTGATTTATAACGCCAGGTGAGCATTCAAACACAGATACAGACCAGGCTCGCTGCTAACAGCCAGTCTTAGATCTACACTACAGTGAGAGAGACACAAAACTCAGGTAGAGGGGATGAAGATGAGGAAAGAGGAAATATTAGTATGGAGACAATGGGAAAGGGAATGAGTGATTTCGTTTTCTTTTTCTTTTTTATTAGAGAAAAGGCCAATGTGCCCTTGAAAACTCCTAATACATAACAGTCCACATATTAGCTTTTTATGTTTATGTATTTCCTTTAAAGGTGGGCTGCCAAGTGATTTCTAATTAGCCTCACTGAGGGAGAGTAAGGAAAAACGGAGGAAATCAATTTCCCATTTGGGGCAGGTAGACTGATCTATTGAAGGGCTAACTCCAAGGTAGACCTTATCAGAATAGGTGTGGACCATTTTTTACCCAATACACACAGGCTGAATATTATATATATGTAGATACATAAGCAAAGAGCAGAAATCACGACAAAGGCATTTTTAATCCTTGTGACTTCAATTAACCCACATCATCGTGTCTGCCACGAATGACAACGTTTAGAAAACTTACAAACCCTGCAGGAGGAGAAAGCTGATCTAACATGTCCCAATTAGGTGTTTTCTTTTTTTGCATTTTGCTAGATTTTGAGTTCCCATAAAATTGCTAGCACAGTGGTATGTGCTTCAGCACTTACTCATCACTGTGTTTCCTATAAATGTGAGGAGCCAGAGAGGATGCTCTCCTTCTAAAAAGCCCCGTCCGCTCTTACTGGTCTGCTCCCAAGGGCTGAGCAGGCACCACCTACCACATCATCAGTATACGCCTCCAGGGGAAGATGATTCATTAACATTTCCTTGGCATTTTATACACAAACAGCAAACTATTATAAATAAATAAATGAATAAATAAATAAAAGTACCCACAAAATGATTTTCCCCCATCATTGGTGTATAAACAGCACACAGTATTCACTTTAATTTGATTTCATGGTGTCTTTACAATTCCCCTTAAGACAAAATTTCAATCAGAGAAGCTTCCCTCCAAGGTGTTTATTAAATCAACCCTCATGATGAAGATGAACCATTGCTTAAAAGAAAATTTGCCTATGAAAAACCAGCGAGCAGCTGTGAACTATCCATGCAGCTGATACCGAATGTTTTGGCAGGAGTCAGCAGAGAACAGTTCAGTCTGGCTTTGGGTCCATTTCAAATCTGGTTTCTTTAATATTACAAAGAGCAAGGTAGCTACCTTATAAATAATAGACACATCTGCGGCAGACCAAAGGGGGTTATAAGAAAATGAAGGGAATGGAGGGTAGAGAAAAGGCAAGGAGAGTCTAATTATCTAACATTTCAAGTGAAGGAGAATAGTCACGCTGCCGACGTGCCAGGGACCATTGGACGGACAATGATGGATGGAGAAGAGCCAACAAAATGTGAGTCACACTCTGCAGCTTCCCTGCCCGTCAGTCAAAGCAGAGCAGAAGACGTTGTTACAGTTGCAACAAAAACATTGGAATCACCAGGATTACTCACGAAATGCTAACAATGCCTCCAAAACTGCAGTCAGGGTTCCTACTGCAGAAATGAAATTGGAAGTGTGGGTTGTAGAGGTGTTCCTCATTATAATGAAATTACATACACTCTGGTTGCTGAAAAACTATGTTCCTATCCTATTGTGTAAACAATTCCCAGATCACAACAACTCTCAAAGAACCTAGGAAGAGGTTTTCTAGAGGTACAAAGCCAGACACTGCTTCAAAAACATTTCTAAAGACCTTGGTGGTAACCAATCCACAGTAAGAGAACCTTCACAGACAATCCACAGTAAGACACATTGTCTACAACAAAAAGGAAAATCAAGAACACAATGCGCCTTCCTGAAAGAGGTGGAAAGACGATTTCAAGGATAACAGTGACACACAGAAATCTAATCTCCACAGAGATTAGAAAATCTAATCTCTGTGGAGATTAGATTTCTGACTTCAGAGAGTTGTTTTATAAAGATTGCAGTAAAAGGTTAGAAGCTTAAAAACAGTTACCACATTAAATATTGTGTTTAAAGAAGTTTACAACTCTTTGCAGTCTGCGATCCAAATGTAATGAACCAAATTGTGTTTATAATACAGCGGTCGTTCAAATACCTTGTTTAAGAAGTCAATCACATATGCATGAGGTTACAACACGAGGTCACCTGGACACAGATGGTAATTTAAATGCCTAAAATGCAATTAGTCTTGCCACACCCTAAAAGATACAAAAAAAAATAAAAAATAACCTGAGAGTCTGGGAGAGGATGATCAAGCAGCATGTACACAAACCCACACACAGTCCTGACAACAGGTCTAATTAAGCAAGTAACTCCAAACACCAGCGGGGATGTAACAGAGGTGTGCAGTGAATTTACACCAACACATTTTGGTGCCCTTGTGATTCTTCAAGAACACGCACACCGTATTTAACAGACGACTTTGACTGCAACTGTAAGTGTTGTCTCATTTGAAACTAGGGCTGGGCGATATGACCCAAAATTCATATCTCGATATTTTTTAGCTGGATGGCGATATAAGATATATATCTCGATATTTTTTTAAAGCCATAAAGTAAGAACAAAAAGAGAGTTCTTAGTCAAAGCTGTGTCCCAGATGTCACACAGGCACTTTTATTAACATACAGCATAGATATACATGAAAAAAAAACTACTCAAAAATAAATTATGAGCATTTATTAAATAATAATGCTCCATAAATAAAAGAAAACTATGTTGTTTTTGTGCATAACAAAAAGCTCACAATTGCGCAGTCAAAATGTAAACTAAAAGACGCTGAGCATAATAACAAAGACAGATTTCACAGCTGCTCTCTTTCCAAGTTCGTGACTGACAGCCTGGAGTTTGAAATTCACTTCATAACCGTGTCTCTTAACAGGTGCCATTTATGGTCCTTATACACACACAATACGGTAATATTACGTCGAAGAACCTTACGTATCACTCCGCGAGGCTCCTCGGTAGCCGTAATGCTCCGACAATCCATCAAGCCGGTGCAGCTCCGTAGCTTACCAAAGTCGAACAAAAAAAAGTTTTTGACAGATTGCTGAGCGCTGTGTTCCACATAAAATCGGTTCGCGGCCATCAAGCACAACCAGAATTCATACATAAGGCGCACTGTCGATTTTTGAGAAAATGAAAGGATTTCAGGCCGTGCATGGCGTTAGCGTGGTTAGCTCGTTAGCGTGGTTAGCTCGTTAACACGTTGACGCCGTCCAGCCCAACGCACGGGGCGATGCGCAGTAACTCGTTAACGGAGATTTGCCGTGTCCATCTTGTCGCTGCCTGCAGGTGAAGCGATGGGGGAGGAGGGGGAGTTGTGTTCAGTGAAGGAGAGGCGAGGCCGAGTAACGTTGCGTAAAGACAAAAGCGGACAAAAGAGAGGCAAACTTGTGGCTCCACAACTATAATTATAACGTAACATACACTATATCGATATAAAAGATATTGTCACATCTTATATCTCGTATAAAAATATATCGATATTTTTAAAAAACTCGTTATATCGCCCAGCCCTATTTGGAACATTAGATATTTAATATGCAAGTCACAACAAATACTGGCATTTTCAACAGACTCTTTAGAAAAAAAACCTTTACAAGTGCCAGTGAAGAAAATACTTTTGGCTACTCCCTCGCCACGAGGGGTCGCCACAGCAGGTAGCTCCATGTCTCTGATTTGGCAGCGTTTCGCTCTCGATGCAACCCCAAAGGGGATTTGTGCCTGAAGCCAGAACACTTATTAAAATGTCTATGAAGAAGAAGAACAGGGACATTTTGGAAGGACTTTCTCTTTTCTCTTGGATAGTTTATGCTGAGCAATTATGCAACATCTTTCTCTTATCATTCCAGCAACAGAAGCTTCCAAAGGTATGGAAAAAGTCGATTATTGCTCCAGTTGCAAAGACTACAAAACCTACATCACTGAATGATTTTAGGCCTGTTGCTTTAACATCTCTAGTGATGAAATCCTTGGAAAAGCTCATCAGCACGGAGGTTCTGCTGCAGGTAGAAAAGCTTATTGATCCACTGAAATTTGCATACAGGCCTTGTAGGAGCGTTTACAATGCTGGGGTCACTTTATTAAATTTCCTATATTGCCAACTGGATGGGGCCAAAGTCCATGCTCGGCTCCTGTTTATTGACTTTTCTTCAGCTTTTAATACCATCCAGCCACATCTTTTAGCTGATAAGCTTCTTAACCTGTTTGGTTGGATTTTAGACTTTTTAACTAACAGTTTTCAGTGTGTGAGAGTAAATGGCTGTTTTTCCAATCAGCTGAATTCTTCTACTGGTTCATCACAGGATGTTGTCCCTCTCCCTTACTATACATTTTGAATACTAATGACTGTCGTAGTACACAGGCTAACAGGCATTTCATTAAATATGCGGATGATACACTCATTGTAAGCCTCCTTCATGGTGAAGAGTATTCCCATGGGCCTGATATGTTTGTTTCTTGGTGTGGTGAGTCATTTTTAAAGATAAACACCTTGAAATCTAAAGACATGGTCACTGAGTTCAGGAAACACAGGATGCACAGTGTACTTTGTTAATGCTACTGATAAAACTTGGGCTGTTTTTTCCTCTCTTTTTTGTGTATGTATGTGTTGTTTTATGTGTGGACATGCTCCAAATCAATTTCCAATAAAGTTACAATTGACCATTGAGTTTTAAATCTGTAGTCTAAGCAGCCAGATTTCCCTTGTAAGGAGGCATTTTTCTTTACCCTGCAGCCCAATCATATTCACTACAATCTAAAGCTATGTGGCTAATTAGTATGCTGAGTAATTCAAACAAAGGCAGCAGGAGTGACATAAACAACAAATAAACTGAAAAGAGGGTGCCAATCAGCAAAAATCAACCTCATTAATGATTACAGGTTGTTTATACATCAAGGGTAGCTTTCAATGTGCCTTTTAATTAAGTGTCTTGTTAAGACTTAAGTAGCAACAACCTGTTATCAGCTGACATGTCAAATGTACAAGTGAAATGCTCCTTGGCTGAGAAGTGGCCATCATGTTTTGTCTAAGGGGGCTAGCCACAAAAACACATCTAATTACCGAATCAGGGAACTCAAACTGCAAAACAAGCCCCCTTAAAACTTGTTTGTTTCACAAGGCTGACAACAGCTCCCATCCTCAGGGCCAATGGGAAACATGACATGAGGCCAGAGGCCTTGCAGCCAATGCAACCTGTGTCAGGCAGAGAGCTAGCAGCTTGGGGCAGCAAGCTAATCAGAAGGCTGTGGGAACGCATTCAATGGGGGAAAGACTCCACAGATAAATACAAGCAACACATAAATGCATTGTGATGTGTCTATTACCATACAATACACTACTCCAAAAAACAAGACACTGATCACTTTTTTACCCAGTATCAGCCCTGATAGAGAGATTTTTCTCCAAGTGGCAACACCTATGGTTCAGAAGAAGACTGCAGTGCTGCAATGATGTCACAGCATAACCACAAATGAGGTGACCATTAACTATCATCATGAACTTGCATAACATCAATCAACTTCCACTGTTATATCTGCATTTGCTGATGTTAATGCGCCTATGACGGCAGGCACTGTACTGCAAATCAGGAACACAATAATTACTCCAGTAATTCAATTTTCTTGGCGCTGGCATCAATGCAGTTGCTTTTCTAAGAGAAAACCAAAAGCCATTGCTGGCTTAGTACAGTTTGTTCAGAAAGAATTTCTGGGAAATAATTACCCCAACAGGACATTTGTCGGGCGCTTTCATCTTCTCTTTTTAAAATAGCATATTTACTAATCTTCCCATTGTTGTAGCGGGAATGGAAGGAAGACTTGGGGCTACTGGGTGCAGGTGGGGACAAACAGGAGGGAGAGTGGGGGGAAAAGGAAAAGAAAGTTGATGATAAAAGAAGGAATGAAGAATGAAATACTAAAAGGAAGGAAACAATCAATGATTGCAGGAAGAAGAAAATTGTGGGAAGAAAGGCTATAGGTAGTGCTTACCTGTGGTGAGTCTGGAAAAAAAGGGAGGGGAAAAGAAGGAGAAGTAGTGGAGAGTGGAAGGAAGGTGACTAATTTTGTTCTACCTTCAGGATACCTCCTCCTGCTGCTGAAGTCTAGCGGCGTGGGTTGAATATCAAACACCGAACGTGGTACTGAGCAACGGTTTGTTTGATACAGTCCCTTCTTACAAGCCAAAAAAAAAAACCCCACTACCCAATTATGCTTTGTAATCCTGTGAAATTCATTAAGCCACAGTTCCCAACAAATATTAACAGTTTGCTGAAGGTTTTAGTGCTTCTGTTCACGAGGGGTCTCCCAGTCGAGATTCCCCCCACCCCAAACCCATTTTTTTGGCCCGATACTGATCCAAATCTTTTCATTTTGTGTATCTGAGCCTGATCCAATAAATATTTACCCCATGAGAATTAAACATGTATCTGCCACATGGAATTAACAGCTATAGCCTATTAAATTTGACAAAAGCTACTTAATCAAAATACCAAAGGCCCGGGTTCAAATCTACTGAGCTGATCAGCTTAAACTATTTAACGAGTAAGAAAAAAAAAAAAGATTGAAACTTGTGCAATAGATCCAACTTTTTATAACATCAATTGCATGGAGGTGAGGAGGTATTTCTCACCATTTTTTGAAATACTGAAGCAAACCAAATACTGAAGCAGACCAGATCAGAACGCAAAACCAACCCAGCTTCTACGATTTGGCAGCATCATTCTAAACAGTTAAAACAACATTTGGTGCTGTGTGCAAGCTAAGAGAAACTGCTTCCAAATCCCCCTCCCTCCCTCTTGTATATTTATCTAATGGGATAGAGGAGAAATAACTGTTTTGGTGAGCTAAGTGGTTTAGCAAATTTTGCCAATCCAAGGGTCAGAAGAAGTCAATCACCAGTGTGTCCAAATAATTTTTCACACTCCCGTGGTGTAATTTTCACTATCACACGCAGGGAAATGCTTACAGTGTAGAGCTCGACTGTTATTAAGGGAAAAAATGGCAACAAGACTACCAAGCAGAGGTGGACAAAACAGAGCATAGGCGAGTAAAAAACAATAACAAAGAACTGGATTTAAAGCAGCTTTGTTATTGTCCATAGCAATCCAATAAAGCATCTCTTCATCGTCTCAGATATCCAACAGGACTGGCTGCCACATCTATAGACTTAACAGACTAAACAGATTCATATATTCAAACAAATATATACATCACTAATCATACTTTGATTGAAGATGATTAAAAGAAGTGTTTTAATCCAGCAAAACGCAAATGAGTTCCTGGTATTGTGATGTAGTTGTGATTATTCAATAAGATTTCGAAAAGGAGTAGCTGCCCAAAGTTTTTGCTCAATGATTGTTTAAAGTTTTTTTTAAAAAAAATAGAAAAATCTTCGTGAACCTGTATGCAAATAGACAACTTCACGGCAAAATATGCAAAGATGGAAGAAAAAACCCCCACACACACTGTCAAAATGCAGTGAGATCTCAATAAAAACTACAATACGCGAGAGTGCAGAGGTTATACAGAACCATAATGAGAAACATGGCACACTGACACAAAGAGCTGAAAGTTACAGTGTCAACGGAGCTATATCCACCCGCCATATTGCGCGGCACAGACTGAACAGTGAAGCTGCATGAAGTGCACCTCTCATTACTTCTTCTGTGCAAACACATTGCTGCTACTAAGAGGAGAGGTTATTAACCACTTCCAGCATGAAGGGTAAGTAATGAAGGCAATACCTGTGGGAGATCTTCAGTGTACTGTGATCCAACAATGAATTGGCCTACTGTAAAGCTTTGATTACACTGGTTTGCATCTATGAGTCCGCTGTGGTCCCATTGGGTGTGGGCAATTTAAATTTCGTCATCAGATGGTGAGTGTGAGGGTCCTGCCTGTTTTTTTCCTCCACCCCGTACGGACTGTCTGTGGAGCATTAGCATTACATATGCTCATAGGCTGCAGGCGTACTTCAAAGGAGTATAACAGGAATTAGTACTTGGTCGTCAGGTCTCCAGCCTAATAGGATATAATCAAGGCTTAACTAATTAACATAGGTGTAATACTGTTAGCTAAACAACTAAAGGTTTCGGATTATATGAATGTAGCCTCTCAATCATGTAGGTCATAGTAGTATTGAGGGCTTGTTGGTTTGTGACAACCCTCACCTCCCATCCAAGATGCTTCTTCAGTTCTAAATCCTGGGAGGTGGTCCTGAAGGTCGTATAAACCAATCTTAATTATGCGAGTCATTACATGACCGAAGGTGTGAAACAAGGCACTGGTGATTATCATCACAGGGGCCATGGTCTGAAATGCTTGTGAGAAATTGCCTTGGAAATTGCCATCAAATGAGCTCTTCGGGTCACATGACTCTAGGTGTGAGTGGGGGCTAAATCGCCTGGGAGGAGCTCTCAAGGCCGCACTGTAGGTGGCATCGCGGGCCGCTACGTCTTTTGTACAATGGTCGTTCAAAGTCAATGTAGATGGCCTACTTTACTCCTCTTTCAAAGCGTCAAGTCTTCTCAGTCCAAAATGTGAAAATGAGCATCATCAAAAGAATGTCCTTTCTCCTTTAAGTGCAAATGTACAGCAGTGTCGTCTTGCTGAGCTGCCTCTTTTATGTAACATAGGAGCTAGCTCTCCCGAAGAAAAGCTTGCTACTAGATGAAACATTTTTCACCAAAAAGAAGTCCAGTTGCTTTCATTTCAAGCCCTCAAGAGTATCAAATGATAACATTTACTTGGTTCTTTTACTCTTTTTCTACTACTAATAACTCTTTCAACCTGTTTTTCAATCGGGACAGTATGCTAATATGACACATTCAAAGTGTTTTTCTGGTTTTTGGAATATTTGGTACCCAAAGAGAAATTTTAGCCAGCACTAAGGGGAAAATACCACCTGCCAGTTTCAGTAATTTACTGAAGTAGAATAAACAGTTTTGTTTGCCTGGTCTAAAATATCTAGAAATGCACAGATTCACTGCCTTTACGGTGCGTGATTCGATCCCGCTCACTATCAAGTCAACCCCCAGATGATGAGTTGATTCCGGTTAGCTGGTGGATTTGCAATACACCAGTGAAAACCCTGTGATAGTCGCTCTGTACTAAAATACCTCTGCTTTGTAATATTGCTGATATCACAACAAAAGAGTCGGGCCAATGCACATCATTAACATGCTATTTGAGTGCCTCTACTGCACAAAATGCCAAGAGAATAAGTGCCCGCAGTTCCACACATTTCTCTCAATACATTTTGTCAATGATGCAAGGAAAGCGTGTGTGCAAGGACACTGGAAGATAGGAGGGCTGGGGTTCAGCCAAGGTCATTTCTTTTTTCTTTTCCCATTTTTCCTCTCTCTCTTTTTTTTTTTAATCTGAGGCCGATTCTGCTGTGCGTGCTCAATTACTCTTTATCTCATTCCTCACTCATTTTGGTCACATTTGCTGCCACTGACTGTCCTGTAACTACAGCTCTATACTGGCACCTGTTGATGAAAGCATAGCATAGCATATACATGCGCGCACACAGACACACGGGAAGGGAGGGGGGAAAAAAAAAAAAAAAGAGTCACGTAGCTGCCAATCCTGCCCATTGTTCATTTCGAGATAGATTCGAGGAGTAATTCTAATCTGAGGGGCCTCCAGCAGGCAATGAGTCAGTGTAAGATGATTTAGGTGTACACAGACGCACACACAGATCACAAAAACACAAGGCACACACACCAATCTATCCACATATGCAGACCTTGGAAGCAAAATGTATTGAGGGTGGCTGATTTGAGGTGAAGAGAGTACACGCTTCTCAGCTCAGTCTGTGAAGGCCCAAATCTCCAGCTTTATCTCAGAGAGTATTGGTTAACTGACATGTATCAGAGTCTCATTATAATGGTCAGAGATAAGGCTGCATTGAAATAAAAGGTATAGGTCTGAAGCAAACGCTGTAAAAGTCATCAAAAATTGATAAAAATGTTCAGATTTTGGACAGCGTTACCCATGTGCCTCTAGAGGACATGAGTCTACAGTATAACAGTGTGCGTCTGAATGAGTGTGTGTTGCTTCTGTCCACTTACAGAAAAAGAAAAAAAGAGCAAGGTACAGATTAATGGAGCACTGATTGAAAGTAGCGATGGAGCAATGTGATACTCATATCGCATATCGGTCTGACACAGACTCAAATGGCTGTATCGTGCATCTGTGACAGCTGGCTGATGCACGAGGCCAATCCATTCAGTTAATTTCCTTTATTCCATAGCTGTGTTCACACATACACTGCAGCTCTGAAATGTTCTTGACATTAGCTTGCAGAGCTATATGTGGAAAAAAAACTGCTCAATCTGGGCAACTACAACCACATCATAAGAAAATTTCCAAGCCTCTTTCTCAGTGAAGAATGCAGCTTATTAAGATCACTATCCGATTGGTTCATACACAAAGCATCACCAACTCAAGTGTGAGCAACTACCTCTGAGTCATTATCCAAGCTACTGCTCTGCAGCAAAGTTACTTTATTTGCAGAAACATTCAGCGTGGTTAAAAATCTTTGATACAGGCAGATGGCCTGGTATCAGTGAGTAGCGCTGCCTATTGTTTGTCAGTACAATAGCAGCAGACGTTACGTTGACAGAATTCGGTTTTTAATTCAATATGCATTTGTGACCTGATATGACTCAGATACTCTGTTATAACACAGTAGTACCACATAAATGTCTCCAGGAGTAAGTTACAATGTCTGATTCATTCTTCAACAAAACTATTGTTCTGCTGCTTCTACAGTTGGTCGAGGTCACCCGCCCCAGCATCAGCACAGATGAAACTAACAATTGCTACAGGGGCGACGAGACAGAGAGAAAAGGGTGGCCTGACTGGTCGCGCGTGTGTGTAGACATTTCAAGCTTGAGTGTGAGACCAAAATGATCAAATGTACAGGCATTAAATCCGCTTTTCAATTTTATTCCTAAATGTGTAGTAGCATAAGTGCGTAGCATAAACTTTCTGTCAGCTTGGAGAGCGGAGATGGGAGCGCTGTGTAGCTACAGAACTGTCTGCTTTATGATGTGCTGTTGCCGTTTAAGAGGTCGAAAGCACGGAGAACATGAATGAATCCCATTTCCATCTCCGTTTTTGAATTTTGTTCCATACTGACAGAAAACCTGAAGCCTGTCACCTTTTACAGCTGGATCAAAATCCCCACTGAGCAGAGTTCTATTGTAGCTCTGTAAATTTCCCAGAGTTCACGGCAAGACGCTACTCGCTGAAGCCCTTGTTAAGTTAAAGGGAATGACAGATGGAAAATCCAGCGCTTCCAGTGTTTATAACACAACAAGCCATCACCGACACACACACACCGACACACAGAGAGAGAGAGAGAGTGAGCTGCTCCTGACACTAACAACCTTAAGCCACCATTGGCGCTTGCATATGCTGCTGAATTTTTGACTATTGCTCGTTAGCAGCTGAAGCCTCACAGACCAGGATTTCTCCCTTTCCTCTGTTCTCGGGAGCACCTCACGTTCCTCCCACCACTCAGTCTGATGCAGTGGGGTTTTTTTGTGCTAACAAGGAGAGAGTAACAATAAGGTGTGATAGGGGAAGGGCAGAAGTCAGAGGGCATGACACTCTTTGATAACAATGCTGACAGAAAGCAGCAGGGGAAAGGAAAACATGTGCGGATAAAGACCAAATCAAAACCCGTGCACGTTCGCACCGCCCACCTGTAACGCCAGAAGCTAGAGCGCTCCATCCTTGGACTGCGCATCAACCCTTGGCACTGACAGGGTAGGACACCCAGCACCTAGTTAGCTTAGTTAGAAGTCAGCATTGACCTTAACATGACGCCGGAGGATATCTTACGCAAACTTTCAAGAAAACAGACATTCAGTTCGTTCTTGATACAAGTTTACTGTGACATCATCTCAGAAAATCAGTTACAAGAAGCCAAAAAACAAAAAATATAAATATGAATAATAATTATAATAACAACCTTGAATTTACTTTATTTAGTCAAATTTGGTGCCCTCTTTTCATTTCAGCACACAGTGATTCCATTGTGAACTTATTGGCATGTTAGATTCTCTCATAATTTGTACCCTCTGCTGTCACTTCAGTCTGCGCCTGTCACCGTGTGCGTGTGAAGGGGCGGAACAAGGCAGCAAGCGCGACAACAGAAGAGAGACGGGGAGAAAAAGACGAGAGCGTTACTTGAGTTGATGACAGCCTGTTAGCATGCAAACAAAGGCGTCCCAGCAAGCGGTAATTCTTCTAAAACCAAACACGGCATGCACCAACTGACTCCACATCACGGGCGAAGCCGGTCCTAGAACGGCGGCAACGCTGCAGATGAGTTAAAGCTAAATCAGCCAGCAACACAGGACCTGTGTCACCCCTTCAGCTCTGAGGGAGATGAGCACCCCCAGGTGTCTGGTCACAATCTCTTCCCCCGACCCCACCTCCATGCTGTTAGATAAGCTAACGTACGTGGCGCGATAAGGGTCAATTTTAATGAGATTTCCACAGAAATCTACAAAGTAGTTCCCCCCAAAATTCAAAGACTTTCTGTTCACCCTTGTAAAATTTTAAAAACAAATTAGTTTGATGCAATATCTGATATAACATTTGGCTCACACGTCAGTCATGCCAAAATAAATTAATGACAAACAACAACACCTTTTGTCCTGCCAAAAACAATATACGTTTTCCACGGAAATGTTTCAAGTCAATGTTTTCACAGCCATCTGGTATATCAACTCAAGAACACTGTGTTAATTAAAAACTTAATCATCCAAATTTGCAATTCATAATGTCACGCAGCAGAATTTAAATGACAAAGCAGCTCTTATCTACAGTGGAGTTTCAAAATTTCACAATAAGCAAATACCACAGCTCCCATGTTGCTGAAGATTTCTTAATATCATCTTGTCATAAATTGAGCGGCCGCAGTCACCGGAGACACCATCATTTTACGGTTTTACTTGCGCTCGGTGCTTAACGGCTATTTATTTCACACTCTGTCGTGATGTGATAAGTGTGCGCGCGTTTTTACAGCTGCAGGAGAAGATCGATGGAACAAACAGAAAGCAGGCACACTGCTTTTAGTTACCTTCATCAAAGTCAGCATCATCCTCTGTGTGCTGGGGGAAAGGGAAGCAGTTGGTGATCTCAAGTCGGTCGTCGACTACCAGGCCCAGCAGGACGCCCTGAACCACCTCACTGCCCTGGCCCTCTTCTTGGTAGTGCTTGATAATCTTCAGCACCACCTGTGAAAAGGGAAAAAAAGAGCAACATTAGTGCTGCAGTAGAAAAGGAGGCAGAAAGGGAGGTTGATGATTCTTTATCCTGCTTTCAGTGGCATTTACTAAAAATTGATTTCATTTTCTGAATTGATAATATTTTATCCATCTTGTCGTTTATAGCATTTATGTAATTTCTTGCTATTGTTTGATTTATGGTACCAAATACAGTTGCGTCCCTGCTCGTCATGTTGATTTGAGCTCATTAGTGTGAGTTGAGGATTTTCTGTGTGAGATGTTGTTTAAAAGTCACATGGATGTCTTCCTCTGTTCTTTGGCACATTATTTTTTAATCACAGTACAAACACACTGAACAATTTTCTTATTTTCAAATAGAGAATAATGTCTAACCTCTAGTGTACAGAAAAGTGGTTTGATTTAGTAAAAGAATGCAAATAAAGACAAAGATAAAGGCCTGTGATTTGCGCCTAGGAAATGTGAAAATAGGAACTTCCAGTTAAAGAATTTATGTTGTTATGATTGTAACGTGTAGTTAATATACTTTAGGTCGATTGTACAACTCTAGTCACTTTGTGGCTGAGAATATTGTCCCAGCAGAGCACATATGACACATTTCTCATCAGTTCCCCACCAAGAACAACCAACACAAGGCTTCTGATTTCACCAACACCCAAAGTGATATCAAGAGAAAAACCAAACAAAAACCACCCAAAAACAATGAGACTTCATGCATCACTAGAGTTTTCTCAGCTTATATACACAAACTAAAGTGTTAGCATTACTCATTACGCAAAAGAATTACAACAACGTAAATATGAATAGTAACCCGAGGTTTAACAGCTCTGAAACAGACACCAAATTTGTGCTGTAAACGTCCACGGTCTTGTGTTTTTTCCTTGGAAAAGGTTAAAAACAGGTGCAGCAGTGTTTAGCATGAAGCATGCTAATCTGCAAATTAGTCATATGCTCATGTTACCAATTCTCCATAGTTCTCCATGTGAAACTGCTGCACCTGGCTAGCACGCTAATCGTGCTTATTGTTTTCAAAATTCAATACAATAAGAGTGAGCAGGAAACACTTCAGTATTAAAGCAATCATTTTTGCTCTTCGTGATTTTTATTATGCACATTTTGCTGTGGAGACTCCAAACACACACTAAACGATAACACCAAAGATAAATCCTGCTCTATAATGAGTGTCACACATACATCCAGACAGCTGTGTGCACCCTGCAGCTCAAAGAATAATGATCTAGGGCCTGTATTCAGTTGTGATGGATCACAAGGATGAAATGGATGTGTAGATGTGACATAAATAATATCACACTGCTCTGGAAACAGTTCCATTTTTTTGGTAGAAACAAGCGGTTGTTGTCTGCTTGTGTAACTTTCGAGGTGCTGATGCTTGATATGGTTAAGCCCCCCGTAGCTATTACCCACTTTCCCTCTGGAAAAACTATTACAAGTTGAAAAATCATGTTGTTGCACTGACAGGTGCACAGCTCAGGTTCAATACAGTTTTAACTGGGTGGTGACGGGCACAGCTACTCGTTATCAGCCCGGTCTGTAGTTCTCCTGATAGAGAGACAGAGAAGTCTACTTTTTTTGGGAGTGGGATGAGGGGTGAATTTGCATGACATTGGCTCATTACTCTGGTAGGAGGAGCCTAAAACCCTGATCATATCAACAACTCATACTAATCCCCTAATGAAGCTACAATATTGCAAAACTGGGAGTTAAAAACAAAAAAATTAATACAGCAAAGCATCAGGAAATTCTGTGTGACAATGCATGATACTGACACAGGGACACTAAATACTGATATTTAATGTAAAAACTCAAAATACTCTGAGAGTACTATGAAAAAGAGGGCTATCTCATGCACCACTATCCTGAGATACCAGTAATAAGTGACGTATTTTGATATCAACAGGCTTTCTGGTGATTCCTAGCGAGATGTGAAATTGTGTAGTAAAACAGGTTTGGGGGGAAAAAATATAACTCCTCTAATACTAAAACTAGAACATTTCTAAACAAATTCTGGTAAATTTATAAGAGGTCTCCCAATAGACAGCTGAGCTTAGGTCTGTTGCCTCAGAGCAGTCTTCTTATTGTCCCTGCGCCTATGTGGGTTTCCTCTGGTGCTTTAGTCTCCTCCCACACTCCACAGATGTGCATGTTAAGTTAATTAATGATTCTAAATCCAATGTAACCCAATGATCAACTTGCAACCAGTCTAGGGACCCCCACATCACAACAAAAACACCACTTACTTTGGTAACAGATTGCATAATGAAGCATTCTGCACTCTTCACTGGCCACTAAGCTCTTACATAAAAACCACAAAATTGTCAAAAAATAACCATTGTTATGTTAGGAGTAATTCTGGGACAAGTTACTAAGGCAATCACTGACTGTGGTTGAGTACTGGAGCCCGCTGTGGTAAGCACCACCTGCAGGTTCAAACACTGGTGCATCACTGATCTTGAGTGTGTACAAAAGGGCAGTTAGTATTCAGTGCAGCTTAGCAATTTACACTGGAGAGCGAAGAGGCGGCACACATAAAATTTTCAAGAAAAATGCCATCCTTGTACAGTGGGAGGGTATATTTGGACTCGTACTCCGATATCCCACATAATCGTGCTTCATCTGGACAGAGTGTCCATGCATCATCGTATGCATTTAATTTTTAATGCCAGATAAAAATGGGCCGATAGGACAAAGCCTCCGAATGATTCAGGAGTGGGTTTAAGCTCTAATGCTGTGATACTGACACCAAGGACGGCGGAGGAAAAACTATCGCACATGCACAATACAAACATGTGGCAGGCATACTGACAAGCAAAAAATAAATAAATAAAAAACTGAAAAGCAATGGCAGAGAGCAGAGAAGGTAAAGCGTCTAAATGAACAGGAACAGGACAAAAAGCTGAAAAGCGCTGTGTGGAGGGGGAGAGCATAAATCACGCTGATAACAGTGTGGGCAGGACACAGCCAGAGGCATTAATAATACACACATACACATTCACACATAGGAGCAGGGTGGCAGTCCTAAAGCCATGCTCACAACAAAAGAGCCAACACCACCATAAGGGAGCCCTCGCTGGTCTCGGGCAGCTGCTCGTACGCGCGCAAACATACACATACACATGCGTGCTTGTCCGGGGAGATGATTTATTTCAATAGAGCGCTGGCTCTGTCATGCAACAAGTAAAAAGAGCTAGAGGCGGGAGAAGAAAAACCAAATGGGTTGGAGTGGAGAGAAAAACAAATCTCATTCCCTGCCTGCCTGCCTTGGCATTTTTGACTGAGAGGGCAGGAAGGTCTGAGCAATAGGTCGGTGAAGAGAGACACGGGTGGAAAGGGAGGGAGAAACAGCAAAATAACTGAGTGGGAGCGCGATGGAGGGGAGCAAGGTGGCGGAGCTGGGTAGCGAGGAAATGCAATAGTGCAAATGTGAAACGGAGAAACAGGTGGATGAAGGAACGGATGACAAAAAGAAAGCAGTGGGGCAGTAGGTGAGGTGTAGCAAAGAGAGCGAGGAAGAATAAGAAGGAATCCGGCAGGGGAGAGGAGGGCTACAGTCGAAGTCTCCAGGAACAGTGGCATTGGCTGCTTTACCCTGTCCCCGGTCCCCTTTGAGCTTTGGCTCTTTTTTCCCACCAGCAAATAGCTTTTCTAGTCTCCCTCCATCATTGAGAGCAGATAGCAACGGATACACAATGCTTTCAGCTATCTAGCTCTTGGCGATCTGCTCATCGCACACTTAAACAGCATCTGTCTGGAAAAGGGAGGAGGCGAGAGATGGACAGTCGGCCAAAAACAACTCCAACAAGGTCAAACAAATAGGGCTAAACACGATGGGGGTTTAAAAAAAAAGAAAGAAAGAAAAAAAAAAAAAAGGGGGGGGGGGGGGGGGGGGGGGAGAGAGAAATCCTGAATCCACAGAAATGCTTTAAAGACAGGAAGCAAAGAGGCATCTGCACTACAAGAAAAGGAAGGAAGGAAGCCTGGAGGTTTCAGTGGATTTGTAGTACTGGCTTCCTGGCGCTCAGTAAATGCCATCAGGTATTGTAAGCAAAGCCTGGAAAGCTTAACGTCTGTGCAAACCTGCATGCCCACAAAGACATGCCAACTCTCCCTCCAGTACCATCCCTCCCTACTACTCACGCTCTCAGACAGACACACACACACACACACAAATAATTTTATTGATCCAGTACACCGGCAGCTAACCCAGTGATCTCACCTCATGTGGAGAGGCCCAAGATTGATATGTGGACAGTGCATTATAAATCAACAAGCTTAAAATTGAATTGTGCAAAATCAATTGCGGTCTAAATCCCCTGTTGGCTGCCTTTAATTCTTATCATAAATCTTCTGCCTCGCTCACACAAAGGGGCTTATATTCCTGCCACAACGGGGCTCAAGTTATGAGAAAGTACAGCAAGAGAGACGATCGCGTAATGAGGTTTTGTTTTTTTACCCTTATTTTCTTTTTTGCGTTGCTGAAGTGTGAACGGACTCTAAACTCAACGCCGCCTGCAAAATATTTGACAGAGAAAATACTTTTGTGTGGCAGGAGTCGTCTGTTGGGTTAAGCCACGGATGAAGACCACGGCAGATTCCCACTTCATCTGCCAGCTTTCGCCTGCTGGCGTGGTGAGATCTTTCTCAAACATGTTTGATTTTGCTAGGCCAAGTCTGGCGTGTAATGTGAAGTAGTCCAAGACTGATGTATAGCAGCCACTGACTCTGGCAACAACCGATGGGAGCAGCTGTAGCAATGTGGGGAGACAAATAATCCAAAAAATTAACTAAAAGGAAAGTACAGAGGTCAGAGCAATACAGCTAATTTATAGTGAGGATATTTATGCATATCATGTGTCCTGTCTGCTGCACAGTCCATCAAGATAGCAGCCTGGTCTAAACCAGTGCACAGTTTCATGTTTGAAACACCTCATCTGAAACCATAATACACCTTAGTCATTTTTAATTAATTTTTTTTAAATCTAATTTAAGATCAAAGTCTAGCCATTAATTCCCTTGACATGTAGTATTTTCATTGCTAGGAGAATAATCTGCCATGATTGAGGAATTCACAGCATATCCAGCAAAACATGTGATTAAATGCTTATCCAGGGTTTCCCCACAGAGGTCCCGCCCCAATAATATCTGGCTATCTACCCATTTCACCTTTTTTTTTTCCTGCCCAAAAGAATGACGCAATCCACTAGCAATTTCCTAACGAGCAATTTCCTCAGTCTTATTTTGAAAGTTCGGTTGCTAAACAGCTACTCCCCTTCCCATCTTGTGTTTCCTTCCTGGCATACTCACCAGTCGCTCTCATGGCTCTCAGAGTCTCTCATCCCACGGTCAGACTGAGTCCAGCTTTGCCATCTTGGACTGCCGCTGGCAACAATAGTCCTTGTTCTGCTCTGAGGATCTGCTGCGAGCTGGAGGGCCACTCTAACCAGAACCTGCAGCCGGTTTAGGACTGGTTCATGTGCTGCTCCATCAAGGCTGCGGAGCAGAACAGGGACCACCGTAGCCAGCTGCTCCCCAGGATGGTTTAGTTGGCATCTAACAGTGGGGTAAGAGACTCATTGGAGAGGCAGCTAATTACTGGTCTGTTAGTTATTTGTCACAAAGGGATCCTGCAACTAATTAGCAGTGGATAAAGTTTATATTATAATATTTACTATATTAGGTATAGATGTGCCTCCTTTCACACACACACCCATGTGGGCACAGCCACCTACTACCACAAACGGGAGTATCACTGTTATCTATTACAATTTTATTGATATTAGCCTCCCTGTTTAGGGTTTTATTCATATTTCAAACTCATCCTTTTCTCTCCCTTCGCACATCTAAAGCACTCGGTGGTGAAACATGGCTGGACATGGCTGTCACTAATGTGACTGAACAACAAGCAGTAGCCACCGTGACCAACAGTGCTCGGCAAAAGGCTGCACTCCTCCGACCTCTCAGCAAGGTAACCAACTCAACTGTGGAACAGTGAGCTGCCTGAAATCTGATTATTGTTGACCGAGTCTTCTTTTTTTTTACTTCACATTTCAACAATGCAAGTTTGTTTGACCTGAGCAGCCGCACCGGATGCAGTCGTGCTTTATTTTTGCTCAAGTACCTGCTCAGTGAGTGCTTCAGCGAGTGTATCAAGGAACTCTGAATGTCAAATTAAAATAAATAGCATGTAAACATGACGTATAGCTTCTGTGCTATGTAGAAGAATATATGTAAAGCTATGATTCTGCATTGGATAGCAAGTCATCTCCTGTGTGCATGGCAGCAGATCTGTACTACATTATTATATGACACCTCCCTGTCAAGCACAGGCTCAAGAACCTGAGGCTTATCTAAAAACCCCAGGGGGACAGAAGGGACTGTTCTTGCTGAGAGTGGAAAATGACTGTTACATGAAATGTTAAGATTAAACTTACTTTGTTTTTTCCCTGCCTTTCAAGTCAGTGAGACCGTCAAATCACGGTGCCAAAATATCCTGCACAAAGCGCTCTGACTTTTCCTTAATTCGTGGTACAAGAATAAGACGCGTGTCTGACGTGCATCGAGGCTTCTTCTCAACAGAGGCAATTGTGTGATCTCAGTAGGTGTTTAATGGAACCCACTGCAGTGCTGCTCTCCACTTCTGTGGCAACATCAGTGACTGAAACCTCTTCAAAAGCAAGGAAACAATTCAGTTCTACTACACAACAGCAGTGATGCTGTCTACGGGCAAGCCTCCAGCTAAACCTCTGACAGGCGTGTCATGACGCAACACGACAGCAACAGCTGCATCTCAATGCATTCAGGTGAAGCGCATTTCATAACGCCACCTGAAATAGACACCCTTCCTTCAGCAGTCTCCATTCAAATGAGGCTGCACACTAAGCTCTTCCTGACTGTTTTTAATTTAAGTGTTGCGATTAAAATGTTTGGCTGATAAAGCCGAGAAAAGGAATTAAGAAAATCTCATTAAGGGTCTAAATAATACACATGGAGGTGAAATATTCAGATTTGAAATTAGAGCCTAGGACTCTGGGGCACCTTTAATGAGCAAGATAAAAGGAAGGCAGCAGCTGGCAAGTTTAACTCTTGGTACTGCGTTCAGGAACACTGGGAAAAAAAAGAAGGAAAAAAAAGAGCTGCTTTGTGTCCAGTGCCACTCAGGGCAGGAGGGAGGGAGAACGTCAGCGAAGCAAGTTTGTCCTCTGCTGTTTCTGCAGAGGTACTACAGGACAGGAAAGGGGCCATGGATTGTTTCAAGTCCAGTTTGAACATGTTCCACTATTTACCTGTTAATGAACAGTGGCAAGAGCTTACTAACAAGTCAGCGAGGAAGTAAATTTTGTGTCCAAGTACACACAATAGCCACACAAACCAGCACACTGTTACAATACATGTGCCCAAGAACCCTAGGTCTGAACAAATCTGAAACAAAGGCCTCTAGCTGTGTATGTTACGGGAGACAATAGTATCACCAGGTCCCAACAGGAAAGGCAGAACAGTAACTTGTTAGTTTTTGTGCTGCAGAGGCAGAATAGTGGGGAAATGGATTTATTTACTGTGTTTTGTTAACCTAGCCACAAGAGATTTAACATCATCTAAAGCAAATTCTGCTTCAGAAGACTCACTTAACAAGGGCCTAATTTAATCAAGACAATAGGATCTGTTGGAAGGCACACAGGCCTTCTGTGGGTCTATAACAAAGGTCAGATTTGACAGTGAAGGTACTGTTGTCTGCCACAATAAACACAGCTAGCAAATGCAACCTCTAAAACACTTTACATCGTAAAAAAAATAAATAAATAAATCAGCACCGGCAATAACACAATTCTGATACTCGGGGAAGTCCTGGTGCAAAAAACAAACACCCCTTTCGTTTAATGAAACCTACACACCGGCTAACAAAAAGACGATTGTTATTAGCATGTTATTAGTCTGCTAGTAAGTTTGGAATCTCTAAACAGAATTTTTTTTCATTTGTTTACCAAAAACTGAATAACAAGGCTCCATGCACGTTTTATCCCTTTAAACAGAACCAGAAAGGGCCTCGTACTATCTCTCCGCCATGATGATGCTCACACTGTAACGCACACATCTGCTAACAACCGTTTTCTCTGCCGCTCGTTAGAAGCTGGTAACACAGACCCACACTAACACTTACCAGTCCCTCAATCTGGATCTGCTTTACGGGAGAGTCCAAAGTGCCGCTAGTAGAAGCCATCGCTGTGCTGGATACTGAGCTGGACTCCTTACGCGATGCCATCTATGTTTCGCTCCACGCGGAAAAAGGAAGGAAAGTGCTCGGCGACGGACGTTTCCGGTGATGATACGCCCGTTTCCCTGTCCGTGTAGAAACAAAGGCTGAGAATCCGATCTACTTCTCGTCTAGAAGTTCCAGTTGAAGTTGTTGGGGGTTTTTTTTATTTAGCGCATCGGAGTTGTAAAATAATACTTTTCTACAAGTGCCCTAACATGATATATGCTGACAACCGCCGCTACAAAATAAAATGAAGGAGCAATCCCCATACAGTTGTGGTCAGAAGTTCACATGCACTCATGATGTGCATGATCTACATGGTGCTTTGGGGCTTTTAACGCTGTCTTTGAACTGTTCTTTTTCTTTGATTGTACAGTCTACTAATGACTTTAAAGAAAAAAAAACCCACATAGGCATAAACTCAGGGTCATACACACACGTGTATATATATATATATATATATATATAGAGAGAGAGAGAGAGAGAGAGATATTAGAATGTTTTAGGGCGTTCAGGAACACCCATGAACCATCAAAGCTTAAGCCCGCCATGAAATGGAAACTATCCAGTTTTACATCACCACGAAGTAAGAGGTTGTCAACTAAGAAACAAGTCCCTGCTCTAAAATCGGTGGAGAAGTAAAGGTGAGGTTTTCAATCCTAAAAACAATCTAAGAGCTATCAAGCATGGTGGTGGTAGCAACATGATATGGAGCTATTTTGCTAGCACTGTTATATTGCATTGCACAAAGCAGATGTAATAGTGAATAAAGAGGACTAGTCAACAGCTAAATGGTTAGTAGCCATTTCAATAGGACAATCCCCAAAACACACCAAATCTGATTAAAAGATACAGCAATCTAACATTAAGGTTCTAGAAAGGCCTCCCCAAAGCCATTCCTGAGTTCAAATAAACTCTACCAATCCTGCAAAGAAGACTGATCAAATATCCTTCCAAAATTATACCAGAAGCTTGTTCAAAAGGTAGAGCTTGCTAACAGCTAGCTAACACACACACACACACACACACACACACACACACACGCATACAAGTTTGACACAGTTTACATTCAAGATAACCCCAAATACATTAAAACTTTTGAACCATTTTTTAAGTCATTAAAGATGTTTACTATACAATTGTTCCAACCTTTTAATGATTTTACCAAGTATAAAACCATTAAAGGCCCTACATTTCCATGACATCTATGCCCACAATGTCATCTATGCTCACAACTGTAACATTTAGTATTTTTGATCCCAGTCTCTGGTTTTTGCATTTCAGTGCTTTCTTTACATGGTCAAGCAACAAGAAAAAACTGAAAGCAGTTTTTTCTTGTTGAAAAATTTAAGGTGAATCAATACTCTCCTGTTAGTAATCAAAGTACTTAAAACACTTTATTTCAAATCTTTACAGATGTATCACAACTAGAAGTTACCCAAAGACTAAAAAGGTGGGATAATGAACTTAACTGTAACAAGGACATTACCTAGTTATATAATGCAAAGAGGTGAATAAGCATAAACTTAAAAAGGTACAAAAAAAGAAATTTACATGAAACTTAATCGACAAACTTCCTGAATTATACATCTGATACGTGATATTTAATGCCAGGTAAGATCGACCAATTTTTTTAAAAAACAGATTAAACATTTTGTTTTTCAAAGAACAAGTGCAACAAGGAGAGGATGGGAAAGGTTACACTTCTGAGCAATAAAACAGTACCTTTGCAGAACATGGACAGTCATTACAGGATGTTTTATTGAAAAGTACACTGGGGGGCTTTATCTAAAATCTGCAATATTTCAGTTGAAACAGGGGCAATGATACAAAACTCAAGGAATAAGCAGACAATAGAAATTTAACTTAAAAGTTTACAAATTGGTGACTGAAAAATGTTGCTTTATAAATATTCTGTTAAACATTCTTCCTCGCTCCATTTGAACCAAGAATACTGCATGATTCAATCTGTAGTACAGTAAAATCTGTTATTTTAAAAAGTTTCCAACGCATTCGCGCCTAATCCCTCCCCCCTTTCCCCAGGGAAGAAGAAGGAGAAGAAAAAAAAAGAAGAAAAAAAAAGAAGAAGTGTGTGTGTGGGGGGGGGCATCAGGAAAACACAAAATAAAAAGGAAAATAGTTGAGAATCAAAAATGTATGCCTGTTGCAAGCAGTGTTTGTTGGTTCTTCCAATGTCTAAATAAGGTGGAATTTTGGTCCAGCTGTGGCGATGATGTCGCTGTAGGGCTCAGACTGGGTCACTTCGATGGCTTGCTGCTTCTTCAAGACGAGGAAACTGTAAAACTTGGCGGCTGCCTGCTTCCTGTTGTTGTTCCGGCACAAGTCCAGCAGACTAACAGACTGTGCACCAGTCTTAGCCATAACGCGCTATGAGACAAAAGCATTAAATAGATGTATGATCAAACATAACACAACTTTGAGATGATTCTCACTGTTGAGGTCAATTTGTGAGGAAAAGTTCTTAAAAGACTACCATGTTTCAAATTTAAATCCATACCATGGATTAAATCCATCCAAACCATGTTGCAAGTAAAGTAAAAAGGTTAGTTGTTTTGTTTTTTTTTAAAGCACTCTGTGAACTGCCCAAAGCCTTTTCATTATTACTTGCTAACAGGCTTAGTTATTTAAATTCCATTTTCAGAAATGTGTAAGCACCATAACAGCTTTCTTACCTGGAGACCATGCAGCATCTGTTGGGTTCTCTTGTTCCATCTCTTCTCTTCCTGATCTTGATCTCCACCCTGCCCTTCCTCTTCCTAAAGTACAAAAAAAACAAAAAAAAAAACAACAATGATTAGCATCAACTGGTCCAGACATGTATAGCCACACAGACAGAAAAACTACTTCTCTTGATTGGGAACTTTGGACTAATTGGCAACACTGTCAACTACAAATTCTCCAGTTTTGCATGTAAATAAATGGGCTATTTCCACCCACCTCCTCTTCATCGCTTTCATCCTTCTTGTCTTTTTCCTTCTCCCCAAGAAGGTTGAGTTCAGGGACAAGCTCTGTGAGGTTGAGACTACTCTCCTCTGGGGGCAATTCCACCTGAGGCATGTCTAACCTCGGAGGCACGACTGAGCGGTCAGCCAACTGCTGCGGCTCCAAGGGAACCATCTAAAAAAGGAAAGAAAGCAGAAAAACATCAAAATCAGGACAGAGTTAATACAAAATGCAGTAACCTGAAATGTTTTGTTTCTACAACTGGACCCATTTTGATGTTTCAACAGATTCAAAACAACTTCATCTGTTGGAACCTTTCTATTAATAACATTTAACACAAATGTGACCCTAACCAGGTGAAATCTTTAAGCCTGGTCTAGGAAAACACTGTTTAACAACTGAAAATCTAACAAGAATCAGCTGTCAATTATATACATTTTAGATACAAACAACAGCACATTGTTATACGCAATGCAAAGGTAAACTAGACATCTGTAATTTTGCTGATTTTACAGCATAAATAATTTTTATTTATTTATTTATTTAAAAAAAAAAAAAGGAAATAGATATTCACAGGAAGGGTGCCGTCTTTGTCAAGAGCCTTGCGTTTGACTGCACGTGGGGTGGAGGGAGGGGGCATGACAGTTTCATCCAAGGCCGTTCTGCTGCCCTCCATTGCAGAGGCTGCCAGTATGCTGGGCTCCTCCATGATAGGCTGGTCTGAGGGACACAAAGAAAGAGATTAATTGAAAGTAATAACAACTGTCGAGGTGAACACCACCTTATTTGATGAAATATGGTCTAACTTCTGAGGCTTTAACACAACTAATGACATGATCTCCTCTCGTCATTTCCAGCAGGACTTACCAGTAACATCTCTGTGCTGAGTTAAGACCTCGTCTCTAGGCACCTCTGGGTTCTCCAGTTCTTTGAGGAACTCATCCAGACTGTCTGCTTCGCCTCCCTTCCTCCTCTTCCTCAGCTCATCTGGCACCAGAGGTGTCAGGCAACGTGTGAACATCTGGTATCAGATATGTAAAAGTAAAAAAAACAAAAAAACAACTTGTGAGAGGGGCGGGTGTTAACTTCTTCTTTTTTTTTTTTTACACATTTAAAAACCACTATATGACAAGTTAGTATTAAAACAAAAATGCAGAACTGTTGGGGAGGACTCATGTGAGACAAAAGGAAATTGTCCTAAATTATGCATCGACACATTTTCTATTTAGTATTCAGAAGCAGTAACGTCAGTGTTAAAGGACAGGGAAAGAGGCAAAAACAATCACTTCCTCCACCTCCTGCTCCTTCAATGCTCTCATTGTAAATCCCACAATCTGAACAGAATGCCAATGAAAAAATACTATGTTATAAATCTACTCCATCTCCTCTCCCTTTCCATTACACAGCAACTGAGGCTGACCTACTTGGAGAATTGGACTGCTGTTGTGAAAGCGGTGATAAGCACGCCAAAGTGCTAATATTCCTTAGCAGTGATTTCAGACAGGCAGCTGAAAGTCTGTGTTAGTTCTCAATGTGTGTGTGCATTAACCCACAAATACATGAATATTTATCACAAGCATTTGTTACCTTGAGCAGCCTGGCATTCCAGAGGGGCTGAGCAGGCAGAGAGAAGAGCTTCTCCACTCCTCCAGTTTCCTTCCACATCATAAGCTTCTTAGTGGGAGGGGCAAGGTCCAGGGTGGTGACAATATCTGAGTAGTCAGACAGTTGGGCTCTGATGGTCTTGCTGTCCAACTCCTTCACGCTGTCCACAATCAGTTTCCTTTTACGCTTGGCCTTGGTCTCTTTAACTGAAAAGAAACAAGAAAAAAAAATAAGTTCACAATGGTTATTTCACCATAACTACCCTACAATTAAAATTACAACTTTAACCTCCTAGGACCTGGCGTCCACATATGTGGACATCACATTCTAGGTTATTTAGACCAAAATACTCAATTTTGCTCTACAAGCACCTGATATCCACTTATGAGGACATTATACTGCTGCTGTTCTATCAAAATTTTAAACGAATATCCTCATATGTGGCTCTCATTTTTCTTAGAAACAAAAATTAAGTTAAAAATTTTTTTTAAAAAAAATCTGGTAATTCTTTGTTTTTACATTCATCGAGTCCCAATATGCCCAAATATCAAAGAGAAATTAAAAATGCATGCGATGGAAGAGTTCGGGTCTTAGGAGATTAAATTATTACGATAAGTGCTTAATGATGTTAAAGCTGTGTCTACAGAGAAGTTAGTAGTTTTTTCCCTATGTTTGTTACACCAAGCAAACATGGTTCTGTTGTAATCACTCCAGCTGTATACACAAATGGCACATTTAATTCATTTGTACTATATGCCCGTAAATACAGCCTGCACTGTATTTTCATGCTTCCACTCTATATAGCCCATTATTACCCAGAGAGTAAGAATGTATTACACTAAGCATGTTTATTGGAAGTGAGGACATTATCTTCCTATCAAACCTGTGTACATCTGCAACTATGTGGCTTATCCTGCAAAATATAGACAAGTAAAACTAAAAGTTAATTGCTCTGAGCAAATTATATATCAATATTACAGAAATTTAAGCCTTTCTTCAGTCCTATTAATTTGCAGCACTGCCTTCAAATTTCTCAGTACAACTAGAGACATTAAATAGAAAAGCTATCACAGCACTAAAGAAAAAGTGTAATGTTATTAACTATCTGTAGTTGGTTTTAATTTTGTGGCTACTTGGTGCTTATTACCATAAACTAATCACTTTTAAGCATTTAAAATTGCACAGCGAGTGTGTTTATGCAGCATTGACTATAGAGGCCCTTTTTTTTTTTATGGAGCGCAATTTAAAAAAAAAAAAAAAAAAAGAAGAGTAAAACTGCAATGCTACAAAAGAATAATAAATAAAGAATTCAATTCAATTTTTTCTCCTCTTTAATGCAGCCTTTCATCTCAACAAAAGAGCGGGGACTTACCAGTGATATCAATGGGCTCCAGGGCAAAGGCCTCCTCCTCATTGTGAACCAGAGTGGTCTGTTCTGTCTGGTCAGCCATGGCAGGCAGGGGCTCTGGTGGACCTGAGTCTGGGCTGTCTGGGCCCGCTGGACACACGCATCAAAAGAGGCAATATGGTCACTTATAACGGCACACAACTGAGGAGTTTTATCACCATAGTTTCTACAATTTTGTTTACTTACGTGACTGGAGGTTGTCAAAGTCATCCTCATCATCACCATGATCTGGAGGCATCATGACACTTTCTGTAATAGCTGGAGGATCGTCAAAGATACCGCCGCCGTCTTCAGAGCTCAGCAGTTTGTCAACTAAGAAATAATACATTTAGCTTTATCATGTTATCATATCTCACAGAACAAGAATTGTTTGCCAAGTATGAGAATGATGTGGCAGTGATGATGATGCGGTCACCAGATCCCAATGTGTAAACAAATATGCTTCTCACCCAGCATCCCCCCATCACTGTTGCCCATGGAGCCGTCCCCAAAGTCATCATACTCCATGTGGTTGGATTTGTCAGGAAGATTAGCTGGACCAGGTTCAGCCTCAAGCAACAGGTTAGAAGCCGTCGCACCATGTATTATATCCTCCTCAAATGTGCTGGCATCACGCATCATCTCTCGGTCGTCCATGCCAAAGTCAGCTGAGGAGTACAGCAGATATTATTATAAAATATACACCACATTTCTCATTACACAGAAATGAATTAAACATTTCAAACCCCAATGGATAACAAAGACATAATTAGTAAATCTAAATTTGCCAAGTGTGGTGACCATTACCATGGTTGGGTTGTGCGATGTGTGTGTGTGTGTGTGTACACATGAGAACATAAATAATGACCTACCAAAGTCATTGTCTTGCAAGAGGCTCAGGTTGCCTACATCTTCCCTCATGGTGATCTCCTCTACTCTGCTCTGGTTCAGGGTGAACTGCTGAGCAACATCTATGTCACTATTTGAAGGAGAAAGCAAACAAAGGTATTAGAGATGAGTCAAACAGTTGCCTATGACGTTATTATAAAGCCTCCATGTCAGCCCATCACTGAAACTCAATATACTTGTTGTTAATTGCAGTATTTATTTATTCATTTATTTACAATACAACTTGCAGAACTACATTTTTCTATGTAGTATACAGACTTCCATTAGCTACAATAGCCCATGTTGGTCTTTGTCACCACTGTTTGAATCACCAAATAGCTGCTCTTATTTACAAAGTTTTCATCTTTCTGTTATTGAACAATCTGTGTAATGATGGCAATTGTGCAATGAGATGGGCTTCACTGACAATAAAAATGGTTGATGAAAGCAAAAATTGGGGGCATGCGTTGCTGTCATGCTTAACACCAAGGACTGAAAACACAGACCTTACACTGCATCCTACAAATGACAAAAGTATTTGGTAGAAATTACAAAATAAGAGTCGTTTACATAGTTGACTTACTCCAGATCTGGAAGTGGCTGGTCAAAATCATGGAATTCTTCAGGTAAGGTGATAGCATTGTACGCTGCCTCTCTGTTTTCCTCAGGTAGATCCACTACACCTGAACACAGACAAGCAGCAACGTAGTTTTAAACACACAACTTTGTATGTGGTTCTTATTTATGAGGTGTAGCACAATGGATCAAAGTCAGTACCACAGCAATGGGCTGGAAAATGTTTTTATTTGGGGAAAATGGATCAAAACTTCAAGAAACAGAAAAAAGACCTTACCTGGTCTAAAAGCCATTTTGATCTTGATGAAAGCTTCATTACAGTCAGCAAGCAGATATTTGGCCTTCCTGTGGTAAATTCTCACCACCCCAAGGAGCAAGTGGCCTGATGTACGCAATGCCATCTTCACCTAAAAAACAAAAGTGCCCAAAATGCTCAAAGAAAATAAATTTTTACAGGGTTATTTGTCCTGTTTTAGTATTTCACCAGCTCAAGATCAAAACAAGCATAGAAAGTGGACTAAAAAGTCTACAGTAGAACCACCTGAGACTATTTTTGTTGTGTTACCTTGGGTGAGATGATGCTCTCCACACTGCTCTCGAGGTTGCATTCAAACACATGGGCCTTGGTCAGCTTTTTGTCCCAATGGGCCGCCAGCCAGATCTTGGCCAGCGGCCCACGTTTGCTGAGGACAAAGTGGGCGTAGAACATTGCCCTGCTTCTCCTGGGTCACACGCTCACCCTGTGGTATAATTTACCTGTAAACATAATAAAGTAGTTAAAAAAAAAAAAAAAAAAAAAAAAAGTCAAGACAAAAGCATTACCATCCCTTAGGATTTGTGGAAAAACAATGCATCTTTTGCCCTACTTCAACAATACAATCCTCAATACTTTTGACTGTTCTTGATGTGGGATTAAGAGTCAAATCTACTTTTTGAAAAAAGTCGAAGAAAACACCACTGGATAGTTGCACACAATTATTACTTAGTAATACGCTGCAACTATCATTTGTTCAGAAATATGCTGAATATTTAAGCCAAAATAAAACCTATTGCTTAATTACATATAACCTTGATGTTCCAACAAAACAAGCCATTACAAATAAAACGGATGGACACTCATGCAGATTGTGGAATAGAGATTCAAAATTTAACCAGGCCACCAAGCCGGAGTTGGGCAACAAGTCGCATGAGTCGTTAAGACACTACCCCATATTTTAAATAATAATGCCATCAGAATGCTTCTATTTAATAAACAGCGGTCTATTGTATCTCAAATTAACATTTTGAGACAACTTCGAAAGCCGCCGCTCATATTAAGCAGGGGGCTTGCTAGCTGGATTTACCGAGGCTACTTCATACTTCATCCAATTGAGCTCCCTCGAAACACTTCGTATACTTTTTTTTCTTACAAATAAATTAAAGTTATGAAACTTTAATTGTTACTTACTGCTGGTAAGATACTAACTACACATAGAAAGTGAGATTCGAACGTTATCAAAACATGCGCCGTGACTTCATTCAAGTTCCGCCTATTTCCCACTCTCCGAGGCAAACACTGTAAATGCACATGTCTATCTGTGGAAAGTCGCACTTTGGCGGCGCTTAACTTCAATAATACGACAAAGTTTTACATTTCCAAAATGCAATAATTAACTAGAAAAGCCCCACGCGTCTTTGAACACGCACTTCAGACAGTTTAACACGTTAAAAGCGCCAAAGAGTGGTCTGCGCCAGCAAATAGCCGGCGCCATCAAGTGGGATGAACTAAATTAGCCAGCAGCTAACTACAAAAGAAGCAGTGAGCAGCTTCGCGGTGAAGCAGAAAATGTGGATCAAACTGAATTAACTTAATTTGAGCAAAACCACAAATTTTATAAAATGGCAAGAACACAAACGAAGCACGTGAGGGGGGGGGAAGTGAAGCGCACAGGAACAAGGCGCCCATACTTTTTCCCTCTACACTAGCACAATACTATCGCTAACTGCTGGCTAACGGCTTCTTTTACACTGAAGGCCGCAGTGAATAAACTCACACATGCATGCTTACTTCCTATTGTAAAATACACAAAACTGCGCCCAAATATTTCCGCTGCAAACACACTTACCGACAGTATCCCCTCTTGAGCGAAACCCCAATGATTAAGTTATTTCTCCCAGCAAATTCTTCCCTGTTGTACTCATTAAAACAGCCAAGATGGCGCCAGTCGCCTTCCTCCCGCTCACCGCTGTCCTTTTAAAATCGACAGGATGTTTACAGTCAAAAATGGCGAAGGAGGAGTCTGCTAAGAAGGGTGATACTAACAGACAGCCTGCTGTGAACAGCAGCGGAGGATAGGAGGCGCTGTTGCACAGAGATCGCCAAGGTAATTTTAAATTCTGAAATATATATCGCGTATGTATTATTAAAATTCCAACAACAACAACAACCACAATAATACATATTAATAATCTTTTTTAGGACTTGCTAAGGGGACTGAGCTAATCAAGGTTATGTTAAAGACTATGTAAAGAGCAAAAAATGATCGGTTGTATTCACATGGGATGGTAACACTCAAACAATGTCAATCCTTCTAACAGTATCCTTAGTGGGCAGTGAAGTGGTCATCCATGCAGTCCATAAACTATTTTAGACACAGAGATGAGGAACATGGCTAACAGAATGACTCATCTACAATCAAATTACAAAATGCACTAAGAGGATTTGTCTCATAGGCTACAGCATCTGTTGCATTACAACTGCTGCCAGTTGAGCATGTTTGTAATTTAGCAGCAGCAGCAAAGCTCTGTATCACTATATGAGGGAGATATCAGAGGAATTACTCTGTTAAATTCGTTGTTAAAGAACTGATTTATAACAATATTATTAGTCATCTTCAGTGAACATCAAATCCTAACAAGACAGTATGAAGTCACAAGGTCTGTTTATGCACCACGATCACATAATGCCGCCACATTCCTCGTGCATTCAGTCAATGTGATCTAGGCCAGATTACATTGGGGGCAAAAATACATAAAAAGTGAATATATTTCAAAACTGGATGGAGGTGTTTGAATGGAATACATCACTAATTTATGGGGACATCGTATGAAGTTTTAGAAAATGGTCTATGACCCATTTCAACACACTTTACTCCAGAGCCGCGTCTGGATCGCAACACAGTTTTGAGCTTCCATCTGTTAAACAAGATAATATTATCTAGATGATTGCTGTCTGCAGCTATGATGTGACGGATACGCCTTAATAGCTTTAGAGAAAGCAGCCACTTCTCTGTTGATGCTTTCCTGCTTTAGACGAGCTCCTACGTTTGATGTACAAGGTTTGAGTCAAAGCCTGAATGCATCTGATTATCTACATCTAAAAAACAGAAGTATATTATTATCTGCAAAGCTCTATTTAAGTTGAAAAAAAACCCACTTAGGCTGTACTGCATTCTTATATGCAGAGATATGCAGAGACTTGCAGAAAAGGATGAAGCCTAAAAACAGCTGGAGATTTTTATCTAGGCAAATACTTAGGACTTGTATTCCTTTAATCCTGTGAAATTAATTGATTCTGGTTATTAGAGCAATAATGTCCCTAATCTAAATGTATTCAATTAAGTCACCACAGGGAGCACCATCAACTCTTCTGCAACGTAACTGCTTGTTAGAAGTCCTGTATGGCATTCAGATGAGCTGCAGATGATGTACTCTTCAAACTCTAAATGACTTATTCCTCACGTGCTTAGTTTTCTTTAAATATATGCATTTGCATAGACTAGATATCATCTACTTTTTTTTTTATTATGGATAAAGGCAGTTAAGTGTTTTATACCACTTGCAATAGAAGTGTAACAGAAAAGCAAATGTGCTCCCTCAATATAGTTCAAAATGCACAATGACTCTCAGGATTTTATCCCAAAAGGCAGCATGGAAGAAACATGAAATCCTTTATAATGAATTGTTTTTAGTTGCAGTGTTTGAAGTAAAGTAAGGCAAACAGACACCATGACTATATAAATTCCCATATCCCAAGAGATCTATATTGGCACTACAGAAAATAATATGTCTTATGACTTCAAATGCAGCAGAGATAGAGAGAGGAAAAAAAAGAAGCCCTTTCTTCTCTTTCTGAAGCTTGAGTGTGTCCTCAATCATTTCTCTTAGCATGGCATAATGTTATCTGATAGGGAGTGGCATTTCTCAGATTTGGCCCTGAGTCACAGTGCTTAATCCGACAGCAGGGAATTGTCCTGCCTGCCAAAACTGAGACCCATCACCACAGCAGATACACATCTCATCACCAGGATTAAGGAAAGTTGAACTGATTTGCAGAACATTAAAAAAATAAAAATAAATACAAGAATACTTTTGGCATTGGATAGCATCCCCAAGGCGCTGTGGAAAAACTCCAGCGGTATCATCTCTGTAGTTTCCCACTTCAGTTTATCTAAAACTACACATTTTCAGCGACGCATCTAAATCATTTCTTTCTGAATTGGACCACACCGTGGATGTGGACCTGGTGTGAGTGTCCAAATGGTGTTCTTTTTGGTGTGACATGATAATTCATCCTGACTGGGCATTAGTCCAGCTTTTTCCAACTGCAGATCTTTTTTTGCTTTGAGTTTTGCCCAGTTGAGTTTGTGTGTGCGTGCGTGCGTGCGTGCGTGCGTATTGGAGGGAAGCAATCTTTCCTGTAGCTGTTGCTCCAGCTGAGTTGGCAGCTCTCATGCACCATGGGATCATCCTGGATAGATGCTGTTATTTATGCAGCGTGTCTAAACCAATCATCCTGACACAGATTTATGTAAACACTGCAGTTTCTTGGCATAGGATGAAATTCACACAAGCACAAGAAGGAAGCTGGAAGCATTATTCAGTTTGGCTCTTCTTTAGTGTGCACAGTACACAAAATATGTTTTGGGAGCCTAAAAATGGGTTGTGGGCAGGTCAAACAGGAAAAGGGAACAGAGCAAAAAAAGGGTATCCGGATCGCAGCCAAACAAAATTCCAACTTTAGTTTCAAAGTAACGAAAATTAAAACCAAAAACCACACAAAGAAAACCGTAAACTTATATCAAACATTTTATTAGATTTTTTTTTCTCGCCCCTGATTTGTTTTTATAAAATTCATTTTACAAAATTCAGAATTTTTCACTATCTTTCCAGTTTAATCTCTATAAAATTAGGTCTGCAGTTACAGAAGAGAGTGAAGGAAGCAGGCAGAGATTCATTCAGGTCACAATCCTGTCAGATGAATACCGCGTGTGAAAATTTACAGTATGTGCATTACATGTACTACTACTGCTATGACAACTCGGAAGGAGGAGGATTTTCGGGGGAATTCGCAAGTACAGTAATACAAGGCAGTATGCGTGTCAGGATGAGTTCAAGAAGACATTGAAAAATGATCCTATTACAGAAAAGGCAGGAATGTTTGTATCAGATGTGTGGTTATAGCATTCCAGTGTTGAACAATATCATTTAGGCAGCCACTATGAGTTACTGGATTTTGATAAAGGAAAAAACACTACGAAGCAAAAGGCAGATGAGGAAAACTTTAAACTCGTGACAGTATTTCTTCTGAAGGCACATCAATATGTAACCTCTCGCCCTCTCAGATATTAACACAAGGGCACAGAAAAGAAAAAGATAGAGAAAATGTCACCTTATATATATTGCACCGAGTTTATTTCAGAAATGCAATTCTGTTTTTTGTTTTTTTAAATTTACTGTCAAGCTGATAGCACATTCTCTGAAGTGAAAAATACCATGCAGCACCCTCATCTTTGGACTTCCCCTTCCTTTTTCTCACATTCCCATATAGACAGAAAAAACACACCTGCTGGACCAAATAAATATGAGAAGGCGAATGGAGTTCTTCATATGAGAAAGGGAAATGGAAAAAAACTTATGCTTGTATTGGCACATACAAAGGGCCGAGGAGCTTATCAAACTAATCATATGCTTGATCTTCTTTAAAAAAAAACAAAAAAAAAAACTAACAGAAACAAACAAAACAAATTATTAAAGGATGTACAGGGGTTACGGGGTTAGAGTTCTAAAGAATTGCATTACATTTTGCCTGGATGATGCAGTGATTCAAAAACACATGCCCCATTCTAAAAATCATCACGTGACAACGTTTTAGATAAAATGATATGACATATAAACCAAAAAACAAATGCTGCTAATGGGATCCAACAATCAGAAATTGTTTAATAAAGAAGCAGAAAATCCCGATTTCTTCTTGGCAGTCAGCATATATTACTGCAGAAAATTAGATATGTCTCTCAGATTTAGAAGACTAATACATGTAGCAGAGGCCGGGAGATAATTTACCAGACTGACGTACTGAATTATGGAAAATACTTTCCAGTGTCTTTGTTTTGGATTACACTTGTTAAATGCGGGGTACGCACAGTGTCATAATGCCAATCTGAGGGCAAGTTTAAATCTGTAATTATCAGTGAGGTTTTTGATTGTGTGTATTCTTTAAAAGGAACATTGAGAATAATCCCTTACTACAGGATCTCCAGGACATTCCCCAAGCTGAACATTTCTACCCAGTTAGAAATAATGCAAATGCTCGGTGCAAATGTTTGTCAGCCGCGTCCTATTTATTTATTCTAAGTGAGGAAAAGTGGTAGTCTCCTTCAGTATCATTTTTAAATTAGATAAAGGGTTTAAATGATTTATGAGGATTTAGGCATATATATAAATCTTGCCAAAAAGCTTTTCTTTCTTGCCTTTTCACAGTGGTGTGTGTTTCAATTAGTTGGCTCAGTTTGCTAAGCCTGTTCTAACAAAGGCAAAGCTGTATTGTTCGAGCCAAAACACATGTACAAGTATCCTAGCTTGTTATTTAAGAAGACTTTTTTCTAAAAAGCTCTCAGGGAAGTACAGTCTTGGATTCAATGAGAGATTTCTATTCCTGCATTTGCAAATCTAGTTGTGTAAGTTGGCTTTAACACCATTATAATTATACCATGAGAATGTAATCAGAATAGCACATGACAAGACTCAGATTTTTTCTTTTTTTTTCTTTTTTTTGCTCATATGAATGAATGCATGAATGAAAGAGCTACAACAAAATATATAAAAGCTGACTAGGAAGATTTTACTCCACGTTCCATGATTTCATTTACACAGAAAATAACAAATGACGGGGGAAACCAACAAAATAAGATAAAACCGACAGCAGCAAGATCAAAGTGCTCATTCTGCACCATGTCTTTTTCGGAGATTCCCAGATCCCAACGGCATCAGATAAAACTGTGAGGCACTGTGAATGTCAGATCAACGACCGCAACTCGATTCTGTGGTCGCGGCTTTGTTTCCTCTCTTAGCCCACTCTAAACTATTGGTTTTAAGACAATACAGAAAGAGTAGTGCTGGCCGTTCATCCACTGTATAAAAAAATAGCTAAACACAATCCAAAATAGTGTTATCCTCTTCATAATTATCAGTAATATTCTATCAGCAAAAACTTTCAGAATCCTGTGCATAGTGTACAGACCAGACCTGTCTCTTTCAGCGGGGTTGAAAGTGGTTTGCCACTGACGGGATACTGAAGCAGCAAGCTGTGAATTCAGGCTCCAAGACCGCTTTGCTTCAAGGTCGAGAACCTTTAGCTCCTCAGGTGAGCTTCAGCAGGTGGTAGTCAGTGTAAATAGTGGGACTCTTGTGGTCAGGTCTCTCCAGTACACATTACAGTAGGTCAGAAAGGAGACACGGAGGAAGTACCAAGAACAAAAAAAAGACACAGCCGCATCTGTTCCAGTTTCTTTTTCCCCAGTTCCAAACCCCATTTGCTTCTCTACTGATCCATCCATGCAACTCTGAAAAGGCTGTGCGGTCTGTATGGTCGCCCCCTCGCTCTTTCTTTGTAGTGTCCAGAGAACGGGGGGGCTCAGGAAGGTTATAGCCTCTCTATGTCCCTGTACTTTTTCCGCAGTATGGACACCTGGTCTTTGAACAGGACTGGGTCCAGCCTCATTTGAGAATGGATCAGGGGCATGGTGCCAAACCAGTTGGCAAACTTGTTCATGCAGGTCTGACGCTGGGCAAAATGGTCCGGGTCAGCCCAACGAGATGCTCGGGAGCTCTGTGGATGGAAGGTGCGAGAGACACAGACAGTGGCAGAGGGTAAGAGATCAACAAAATAAATGATTCATCACCAATGACAGTGACCTTTCTGAGGCAATATTGCAAGAATACAAATTTAAATTCAAGTTTACAAATGACGACTGTTTTGTTTTGTTCCTTGACAGGAGGGATTTAGTGGAACTAAAGGCTATCAGAGCATAAAACACTTAACTGTGGATGATAATAAACAAATCCACAAAACCATCAACACAATTTAAGAAAAAATAAATAAATGCCCCACCTGTCCCATCATGGTTTCCTTGTATTGTTTCTTCTGGGTGACCTTGATAGGTGGCAGTTTAGTCACCAACGACACCAAAAAATTCATGAGAATGTCCTCACAGTTGGACATCTGGTCAACCATGATCTTCAGACTGGCTGGAAGGTAGGTGGTGTACAAGTCGTGGTAGTATCTAAACAGGAAGTTTGACAGAGTGACTGATTATAATAAAAGGAGAAACTGTGTAAGCTCTGGACTAAATGGAATCGGAGATGAGTGACAGTACTTGTGATAGATAGCAGCCCCGGTCAGCACCATGGAGTAGTCATTGGTCCATTTAGATGTGTAACCCCACCGCTCTTTGTTGCTGTCCCAGAAGTGGCTACGGGCCGGGTAACCAACAATGCGGTCTGGGAAACTCTGCCACACTGTGAAGGCAAAGTCAACCTGGATCGAGATCACAGAGAAACAAAGTGAGACGGGCAGAAAACACAGCACATGAGGACAGGAGAACAGATGATTCCAGAGAAGTGTACCAACAGCATAGAGAGAGAGATGATAAATAGAAAATGACTAGCTCGAACTTGGGCCACTTTTGGTCTTAAATGAAAACACAGTACAAGTGAAGTATGATGACAGTCTGACCTCTGTAGTGGAAAGCACCGTGTCCTCGTCCAGACTGAGTACAGCATCGGTGGGGATAGTGTTGTAGGGCAGAAAGCGGCTGCTTATCACCTGGTGTGATTTGGAAAACACAAGCAAATGTGACTGGGCGAGAGAAAAGAACAAACAGCTTTACTGTGCAGCTGATTACCAAATGACACTGTATGAATTAGCCTCACATGAGCACAAGTGAGGTGCATGTGCTTAACAGACGGCACCAACAGTCAGTGTCTTTCATGTCTCTTTGTGCTACAGAGCTGTTCATCTTACAGAGTCAGTGACAGTACAAACACACCGTGTTAATGAGGAGCTTAAAAACACAGATCAGGATCCATAAGTAGAAGAGTGCTTTTCCCTACAGTCTCTCATATATCTCTCTAAATATAGTTAAAAATAACTATTTTATTAAGTGATCATAAGGACTAAAAAATAAACACGTGTCTAGACTTCTAAATGTCACTTTTAATCAAAGTGTAGAATGTGGGTTTTTAATCGCTGTCAGCAACAACCTTGTTGGCCACACTGGCATTCGACCCACGGGGCTTTGGTTGAATAAATACCTGCAAGTTTCTTATACACTACAAGTTTCATTTTGCTTGGAAACATGTTTACAGGATAAATACCGATAAACCTCCTTGAATCAAGCTCCAAGAAGTGAGAGAGACAGACACAACGTTCCAGTGCCATGTCTGAAAAGCACTTATGCTTAAAATTTAAGTCTTTTTCATTATTTCTGAGACCTAAATGATAAATCCAACATTTTTGTATTGAATCCCCAGTAAATATAAAATAGGTTTAGATATTGAACCTATAGCTGACACACTCTAGCATCCTCCTGCATTAGGGAGGCTGTGGTCTTAGATTAGTAAGTGTTGAAAGCATAAAAGGTATCACAGGGCATGCAGTAAACAGTAAATTAAAAAGGACCCAAAGGCTGTACTTGTTAGAAATTCACCTGTGCCGTCTGCACTGATTCCCACTAATAGAATTCACTCATGCAGCCCAGGTTGAGCTTTAGTGATTCTTCCGAGAATAATGGGGGGAAAAGAAAATAGGTGTCCTTCCGCTTAAACTAAGCACCAAGTAAAGGTATGAATGCTTATGTAACATTTCAGTGGTTAATTTTAAATTAAACACACACATAACTGCAAAAACTGTTTTTGTTTTGACATTGTTGAATACTGTGAGCAGTCCAATAAATACATTTTATTCAGTTTAAGAAGATTTGTGAAATAAAACCAAATGTGGACAACTTGCGTAATATGACACATACACGCCTAAGGTTTTTACCTTGCTTTCTCCTTCTATTACAGTAACAGGGACTGATGTGGCAGGCCAGCGGTGCTTGGCAGGAAGAGGCTTTTCACAGTTCCACAAAACTATCACCTGCACAAAGAGGGGAAAAAAGTATGGATTAAAGATAAACACCATGAAGAAGACCTCATTTTAATTTCAAAATCATCTCTTTACTAGCTTTGTAGAAGACAACAGCATCTTCATGAAACTGCATATCTATTTTCAGAACTGTCACACCACCTACACGACAGTGAAGTGTCATTACTGTAAATGCTGAAGCAAAATGTACTGACATTTAGCTGTACAGTTCCGTATGAGTACACATTTCTAGTGAATTTGCAAAAGGTCGAAATAATGGATAATGTGAACCCAATATTCACTGAAAAAGGCGACAGGATTGAATGAACACACCGAAACCCGTGCTGCAAAACACAGCACAGACACATAGTAGTTAAAACACTGCCACCATTAATATCTTAAACAGCTCTGTGTCTGAATTTCAACAGTATTTAAGCACAACTTTCACGTCAGCAGAACAGCTGTACATTACATAGTTCTACTGCTAATGGCTTCTTATATTTCCTACAGTGTGCATTACCAGAGTATAAAAGGATCCGGAGAGAGTGGAGTGTTGGGGTGGATGTGTTGTGGCAGGAATGTTGCAAATGCAAATGATTTGGACAGCCTCCCTTCATCTCTCCAGCATGAATAAAATACTGCAGTTCAAAAGCAGCTTTAAACCAACAGCCGCACTTTGGTGATACGATAAACCTGAGCAATGACATAGCAGCAGACCTCTCTTTCCTACCAAAGCGGCTTTGCTTGTGTGGGTTGTCCGGAAAATGTCTTTAAATAATGCTTTGGAAACTTTCTGCATTTTAGGATGCAAAACATTTAAATTAACTGACAGAAGGAAATCACATCAGCGTCACGGAATAACCTCTGTGGATCGGGTGTGTCTGAGCATAGCTGTGTGTACGTGTGTGTTGGGTTTCTATTGACCTGGGCACAGTACTGGGATTTGGCCACAGCGACAAGTAACTTCATGACCGGCTGGGACTGGGAGACCAGTGGAGTGACCACATGAATGATCGCTGTAAACTTAGAAGGTGGCTTAATACCTAGAAGGCAAAAAAACAAAAAAAAACAGGACACGGCATTTAAAAAACAACCTTTTTCTTCTTACACATCTACTTCAAGCTGTGTGGATGCATAGCTGAACAGGTCTAATTAGGTCTGTAAAGGAAAGGAAGCCAGTTAACCAAATCCCAGTGTCAACAACAAGCCAAATATCTGGCCAATTAACACAAATTAGCACAAACACAACATGGCAAGTGTAACTGATGTGCTTCTCTGACAAATCATAAAATAATAAATATGCATTACATAACTTGTCCGTGATTTACATATTAGTTTACAAGCACTTAACACCTGTCACACACCACCTGTTTCTGTGTTGTGCCATAAATAAAATCAGTCTAACCAAGCCTGGGGTCTCTCAGTAATGTTGTTCCTATACTGCATGCATGATTGATTAACTGACCCAGCTCAGCGTAGTAGAAGGGAAAGTCTCTCAGGGAGGTGGAGTACTGAGGCAGGGTGAAAAGACCTCCAGGAAGACTGTTCCACATGAGGTTACTTCTTGAGGTGTGCAGCAGCACCCGGTCCTGAATTATCTACAAGAATAGGAGAGGGGAGTGGGGGGGTGGGGCAAGATCAAATTTTTCAGTAAATTTGTAATTTGATCATAAATAAAATCACAACAGTGCTTTTCCTGAGTTATTTCAAGACAAAGAAACTTCTCACTGTTCTCACAAGGACTGAGGAAATAGAGTTGTGCGTCGAGATTGTGCATGTCCAATCCAACATGCTGCTTGGGACTGAGTGCAGGCACAGATCCTCTGGCACTTCTCAAAATTAACAACTAATATTACGAGTCACTTCAAATAAACAAGGATCCTGCAGAATACAAATGAGGAGCTTTTTGTCTTGATCTTGTTGTGCCTTCTAATAAACGTCCTTTCATTCTGTTATTTGAATCTCTTTTAGGGTTTTTGTCGACTAATTTTTGGCTGTGCTTTGTAATTTCTCATCTTTCAGTTTCCCAGTTATATAAATGAATTTCAGGTTTTCATCGGTATATTTTATATATGTGTAACAAATGACAGAGTTGGATTTAGACTAGAATTGACAGCGACAGATCTATTTTGAGAAATTGAGATGATATGAATCTGTGAAAACAGACATCAGTTCAAAACGCTGAAATCCGATGTTGTAAGATCCTCACACAGTAAAAGCCTTTATGCACCAGATGCATAAACATCGTGTGAATGTTTCATGCATTAAAAATATTTCTCAGACCAAACACATAATTTCGCTGGACGAATTTGCAGCACTTATTTTTTTCAAGTCAAGCTCAATTTTTTAGAATTTTTAAATCCAAATAGAGATCTGATCATTCAGTCCACTGCATTTGACATCAAGTGTGTTTGAAGCTCAAAATGTGCACTGGTACCAAATATAGAAATGGTAAAATAATATTTTACCTCACTGACATCATTAATATTGAGTAACAGCAGTTGTGACATAGCTTTAACTCAAACCATGAAATTCTCCTTGTTGTCGTGATCTTGTGAGAACTGAATGAACCCCCTTTTATTTTTAGTAAAACATTACGATGCTTGATTTTGTTTTCCTTTTTTCTTCTTCCTTTTTAAAAAAAAAAAAACCTAAAATAAATAAATTTAAATAAATCGTTTAAGAACGATTTAAAAAAAAAAAAAAAAAAATCAGAATGTCATGACAGTTTTTCGCAATGGACTCTCTGTAACGAAATTAAAAGTCATGTTTAGTTATTTAGTCCAATATTACATTCTGTATGCTTGTAAGCTTTGCAAGCCCAAGCATCACCTGTTCCCACTGACATTCCCAGATGACTCCTAGACATTAAGAGGATATCCTAATAGAAATGTTATGTGTCCTCAGTAGTTATGGTGCAGCTACAGACCACAACAAACCCAGTTTATTTCTAGCAGAATACATGTGGTGATAAACGTGATTGTTCAGGTTCACTTTTACCTTGTTTATGGCAAAATATCAAGAATCCCCAGATAATGGTAGCTCGCTAAAAGAGTGCATCAGGAGTCAAAACATAGCTAATTTGGTGTTGCACTGTGGGATATGTCGGTACAGGGTTAAGATGCTGAGTGTAAACAGATCGAACATCAGCTTCTCGGGGTTGTAACTTTAGCCCGCTGACACGGAAAAGCCATCTCTGCCTTCTAATGCTCTGACTTACTTACTCTTGGTATGAAATGTCTGTAAAGTTATACGAGCATAGCTATTATTGATGTGAATTGCAGTCAGCCATAAGACTGACTGCATGTTATGGAAAACAGCTGTAACATGATCTTCTTCACCTGCCATTCAGATAGTTTTTCAGTCACTTAGAGGTCACCTTCATTTGTTGTCATAAAATAGTGTCAGGTAAATTTATAGACACAAATATTTAACCATGTAAACAGAGGATGAGTTTAAAGAAAAAAAATCCTCACTTCCACAGCTTTACAATATCCTTTTTGCTTTTTTTCTCGCCTCTTTATCCTTTTTCCATTCTTTACCGCTCTCATCTTTGTCTGTTTGTAACTCTAGCCCAAGAGCAGCGTGATAGGCTGCTATTCACCGGGAAGCCTACAGATAAATGGAGTCTGACAGGAACAAACTACTGACATGATTGATAGCCAAGCCACAGCGATACGCAGCCTCAAAACATGACAGCAGTGCTTAACAATATATATCACTCCTCTTGGTTTTCAATGTGGTTTTGAGCATTTTCATTGTACTAGTGCTACTACACAGTCTGTACTGATAATACGTCACCACAAAGTCGATAAGAATAATGAAAAGAATTGAATCATTCCTAAATGATAAGACAACTAATAGATTTATAATTTAACTGTATTTTTTTTACGCTTGTATTTATGCACAAATACAGAAGTGAAAAATACTAACACAGTAGTGAGGTTTTAAAATATGACAAATAATACACAGCACTTTTACGCCTGTATATAGTGACACACATGTGGAGAGTTGTATGTAGGTGTGTATGTACCTCCAGTGTGGTCAGTACTATCTTCTCCACAGAGTTGAAATAAGCCTCCCACAGGAACTGTGTCTGCTGTCTCAGAGAGAGGATCTTATCTTGGTGGATGGAGCGCACTGTTGAAGGGATCTAGGGAACAGGTAAGATATGCAAGAACATTTATTTTAATGAAGAAAGTAGAAAAGAACAGCTTAAACTGGATAATCTCAATACACAAATCAGTTCTGCTGTCATATCTGCTGTATAGTAGTTTCAGGTTAAAGGGGTTAAAACCAATAAATCAGCACTGAACAATTCATGGAGGTCATCGAAGATGTGCCCTCAAAATGCAGCAATATTCAGACACTTTGCACTTGCTAGCTGACATAAACAAAAACTGGAAAAAAGAAGCAAGGAACACCTGCATGCTGCTGTTACCATCTCTTTTTAAGACATGCCAAAAACCTTCAGTGTTTAGGGGAAAAAACTAAAACTCACCTTCAATCTACATCATCGTCATCTATGAGAATTAACACCCTTAGAGTTGTATGTAAAATGTTATCATATGAACAAATAATAGATAATGTATGATGACACTTTACTAGAACCGATACTGACAATGTTCATCACAAGCACTGAAGTCTCTTGTACATTTGGCAAGTATGAGTACTACAGCTTCCTTCATCACAGTCACCTCGGAGCAAAACAGGAAGTCAAAATTGGTGAAAAAAATTAATACAAAACTGAATAACCAAATACTTTCATGATAACAGATTTGAGAAGCCAGCATTGTTACTTATCCCATTTCTAAAAAGGTACACGTTTATTAAACATCAAGTGTGATCACATGTATAAAAGCAGAAGTGTTGGCAGTTTGTGCATTTTAACACAAGGCCACTATTTTATCACGACTCAACATCCTAGGAAATTCAAAATAGCAAAATTGATGGTGACCACATTCGGCATGAGTGACAAGCTTGGTGTCAAGACCTATGGAGACATTTCAAAGCAAAGCCCCGAAACACAAGCAGCCATTGAACAGGAAGACTGTCTGACCATTGAACGAGGTCAGACAGTGCAATGTTTAGAAATTGGGGGTGGGTGGGCTACGTAGGCCTCAGTTAGCAATTTAAATGTTAAACATCATGATAGTAAAATTTGCAAAAGCCTGAACAAGCATGGCTTGTTTGGAAGGACTGCCAGAAGAAAGGTTTTTCTATCTAAAAAGAATATTTTAGCATGACTTGCAAAGTCGCACCTGAACAAACTACAAAACTTCTGGAGCAGAAGTGGAGACAATTCACAGCACCACATTTGGAAAACAAACAAAGGAAAAAAAGAGAAACAAGAACATATCAGCACAAATGACTCATACACACTATCAAGCACAGTGGTGGAGTCGTGATGATTTTGGCTTGTTTCAAAACCATAGAACCTGGGCACCTTGCAGTCATTGAGTCGACCACAAGCTCCTCTGTGTGTCTAGAGTCAAACATGGGGCCCTCTGTCTGACAGCTAAATCTTCGCTGAAAATGAGTCATGCAACAAGACGATGACCACAAAAAACAGCAGCAACTCACAGAAAACTACAAATGTGGTTCTACATGCTACTAAATCATGTGGCGTGCTCAGTTTTTTATAGTTCTTTGACAACCTTCTTTTTCACATGAATGTATGCATTGAAATCTGTCCAATGAATTAGATTCTGATAAAATAACCAAAAACATCAAGACAGGAGATAATGCTTTTATTATAATAACTTTCACTGGTCATGAGGGATAAAAAAAAATAAAATAAAAGTAATAAAAATTCAAGAAATGGCAATATGACAGTGGTGTTTTTTAGTGGTATTCTAGGAGGTTTTACTGAGCTATTATGGCACTCGACCTCTATATGTATATAGAGTATCCTGCTTTAGGTTTTTAACTTAGAAGCTCTGCTTACCTGTAATAGCAGCCTTTCATCCCCAATAACAGCTGCCCTATTCCAGTCGATGATCTCTGAGAAGGGAAGCTCCCAGCCATTACTTAGCATCACTGGCACGCAAGCTGCCTGCAAGAGTAACACCACAAATACAGAGAGAAAATGAACTGTTAATAAGGTGAACCGCTTTAAGAATGGAACCTGTGGAACTTGTGAGACCCACAGTATGCTAATAACGTTTAAATTTACAGTAAACATCTCAAGCAGGGAGGAGAAGTTGGATAAGAGTGCAATCAGTTTGCCAGTGCCATATTGCCTGCTACCTGAGTCTTAAAATATTTATACTCAATATTCATATTCAAAGGGAACAACCAGGCATCGGTCTTGTGGAATAATTTCTCTTTTAGGAGGCAATAAAAAAAAAGGAGGTACTCATATAAGGCAATTTAAACAGTTGGATCGACACTTTTTTCACAGCACATTTCCGTAAACCACAGAATCACTGCAATACTGTGACGACTACCTCTCAAAGTGACTAAGCAGTGTGGCTTCATAAAAATGATCAATGTACTTAGTGGAAAGGAAGATAAACTTTAAAATGGCTTAACTATCAAACCCCTGTGTCTAAGAGATGAATGAAATTCTTACTGAGGCGTGTCTGTTGGTGGATGTCTTTGTGTCTTAGTGGTGCACAGCAGCCTCCTGTAATCTGTTAAGCGGACTACCAATTACTGATTGGTCTTGTGCATCCAGGAACAAACACTCGTGCATCAGAGCGCTGCAGTATTCATCTAATCATCTTCTTGTCATTAGCAAAGGTCTTTGCATGCTTTACCTGCCTAGCTGCTCTCACAGAGAAATCATCTTCAAACCCTTGTAGGTAACTCAGGATATTACACAGCCAATATGTGAAAGAACCATTATAAAAACTCAGTATGACAAACTTTCTGCTATGATATATACTATTCTATACCAAAGTCTCAAGCCACTGTTCAGTTCTCTATACTTTGCTAGGAAAATAGGTCATTGCTGGATTTTTCCTGTTTCTTTAGGGCATGACTTTCATATACTGTTCACGTGCTGTAGATGGGTTTTTTTTCCTTTTGTTTTGAGGTGTGTGCCAATTCTTCTTTTGTCCTCTTTGTCCTCCTGTCCTGTTCTCTTTGGTAATCCTATTCTAGGTGGAAAAATATTATTTTTTGTGTTTCTAACTTTTATCTTTCGCATTTTCACTCAACTCAGCTGAGGAAATGGGAAAAAATTGTGCATTTTTGTCACATGATGAAGTGCTTAAAGATGCTATTTAAAATTGGTTGTTTGCCATCTGTTGTGTGTAGACACAACATGGTTCATCAATTAAGTACTTTTTTTAATTCTTGAAGACTTCATAGATCAGTGTTATGTGGTTCAAAAGAAAAAAAACCTTTGAAAAATGATCAAGTACAAGGACTAGACTGAAAATCAATGGAAAAGCTGACAATGGCCAAAGAAAAAAATTTGAAAAACCTTCAGAAAGCCTGGAGAACTACTGCTTAAAACCACTTTAAAAATCACAATAAAAACTGGCTCCTTGGAACCAAAATATAAAAGTAAGAGGGGTGACTCAGTCCTATAATGTAGTTTTCTTCTAGAGGAACTAAGCATTAAGCATTGGATTTCCTTAATTACTTTGCAACCAGGTTTCCAAAAAAGTTAGAAATCTGGGTAAAATGTTGTGGTCTGCATGTTTTCCAGAAGCTCTGCTTTCTCCCACTAAAACATGCTGGGTTAATGATACCTGTCTTGGACGATGGCACTACAGCAAGAGATACTGTAAATCTCAAGAGTTTCACTCTAATTAAATAAAGATTTAAAGAAAATCTTCACTCCAGCAGGGAATGAGGATCAGCACCTCCAAATCTGAGGCCATGGTTCTCAGCCGGAAAAGGGTGGAGTGCCCACTCCGGGTCGGGGATGAGTTCCTGCCCCAAGTGGAGGAGTTCAAGTATCTCGGGGTCTTGTTCGCGAGTGATGGGAGAAGGGAGCCGGAGATCGACAGACGGATTGGGGCTGCAGCTGCAGTAATGCGGACGCTGCACCGGTCCGTCGTGGTGAAGAGGGAGCTGAGTGTAAAAGCGAAGCTCTCAATTTACCGGTCGATCTACGTCCCTACCCTCACCTATGGCCACGAGCTGTGGGTAGTGACCGAAAGAACGAGATCGCGGATACAAGCGGCAGAAATGAGCTTCCTCCGAAGGGTGGCTGGCCTCTCCCTTAGAGATAGGGTGAGAAGTTCAGCCATCCGGGAGGGGCTCAGAGTAGAGCAGCTGCTGCTCCACATCGAAAGGAGCCAGCTGAGGTGGTTCGGGCATCTGACAAGGATGCCCCCTGGGCGCCTCCTGGGTGAGGTGTTCTGGGCATGTCCCACCGGGAGGAGGCCCCGGGGCAGACCTCTGCTTAGGCTGTTGCCCCCGCAACCCGGCCCTGGATAAAGCTGAAGATGGATGGATGGAAAATCTTCACTCCTTACACTCACTGACTTCAGACACTGGGGCATTATGCCTCACAACAGCCTGTTCGCTTTCACAAATTCCGTCAAATTTCCGTGCGTCTGTCCTACTCAACTTCTTTGCCTCTTGTATAAGTGTTTCATGTTTTGAATTTTTCACTCCTTACACCACTGGACTTCAGACACCTGGGAGTGCACATTTATATGTCCCCACAAACAGCCTTTCTTTTGTCTTTTTACAGTTATGAGGGGGGTTGCGGCTGCGGGAGGCATTATGCCTCACAACAGCCTGTTCGCTTTCACAAATTCCGTCAAATTTCCGTGCGTCTGTCCTACTCAACTTCTTTGCCTCTTGTATAAGTGTTTACACACACCCCAGTGCCTCTCCCTGCCACAGCCCAGCCCTACCATCTAGCCAACCTCTGCATTCTAACTCCACTGCAGACACACAGCTTTCTCCTCTGGCGTCCTGTCTATGCGTGGCCTCCCCTGTGATGTAATCATCTTCCAATTTCATTCAATACAGAGGCAGTGCCCATTTTACCTCTGGTAAAATCAAAACTCATCATTTTAGTTCCATCTCCTACAACATTCATTTAACAACATAAATTGCCTCAAGTAAAAGTATGCGTGAAATAAAATTAACTTAGGCACTCTTCAACGTATGACCTGAGCACGCTGTCACTACATGAGCCTGACCATATCTGTACACCTAAAACACAGACAGATGGTGTGAATGAGATAATTACTGTGTTGGGGTTGAATTAGGGACACTTGTTGGATAATTGAGGAACATTAAATGCAGGGTAGCCATTCACATAAATGATTAGGCACATGTTTTCTGCCACACAAAAACAAAAATGGAGGAAGATTTGAGTAGGTGGGGGGGGGGGGGGGGGGATGGCGTAGTGGGGGGGGGGGGGGTCATGGGATGTCACCTAAAGGAATGGAAAAAGCTGAACCAGATTAAAAAAAGAAAAAAGGAAAAAAAGAAACAAGATGGCAGAAAAAGCTGTGAGTCATACGCAGCTAAAGTAAGACTAGCTGCACATTAACAAAATGACTGGCACTGGGTGAGAGAGCTACTAGGACTAAATAAGCACTTCACTTTTTGCACTCTCGAGTGCTGATGAGGAGCTTCATTGTTTGATCAGGTTTGGTGTTGACACACAACATTATTTCTTGAATCAGTTTAATCTATATTTGCTTAATATAAGAAAGACTGTAAAATGATGATGCCTTAATGATCTTAGCACCTTACAATTTCTGTGGGCTGGACATCAGCTGAGATTTATTCATGTTCAAATTTTAAAGTGATTCCTTAAGAATAATCTGACTCTGTGTTTGTGTACCATGTTTACATATCTTTGTGCGGACCAAAAATTGGAATGTCAGTATACTTGTGGGGACCAACAGCTCTTGTAGGGACAAAATGCCCATCCCCACGAGCTTGAAGGCATTTTTCAGGCTCAAAATGTAGTTTTAGTGTCAGGGTTACAATTAGGTTATGGTTATTTTTACGCTAAGTGTTAGGGTTAGGCATTCATTTTTGATGGTTAGGGTAGGCTGCAAGGAAAGCATTATGTCAATTAGATGTCCTCACAAAGATATGAAAACAACTGTGTGTGTGTAAAATAGCTTCTTCAAGCAAAATTAAACATGTTGCAGCATATGATTTGTATTTCCTGAACTATTGTACTATACAACCCTGTTTCCAAAAAAAAATTAAATATCAGTTTAAGTAGCAGACTGTTTTTAAATATAAGTCATTTAAAAACTATACATAACTGTAGGATGGCAGCATGCACCGCTCCAAACCCTGTCCAATATTAATGATGCCCTCACAGATGTGCAGAAGAAACAGCGTTCTTAAATTACTGGACCATTTTATCCATGAAGGGTGATGAAGACTACTTCCCTATTTCTGAAAGACTGCCTTCTCTGGGATCTACATTTGGTGAGATGCCACAGCGGCTCCATAGTGTAGTGATCACACATTTGTCTAACAAGGAAAAGATTCCTGATTCAATCCTAGGAAGAAGAAAAAAAACAAAACAAAAAAACAAAAACAGGGGCTGCATCAGGAGGAGCATCCGATATATAAGAAAAAAACCCTCCCAAATCAAGGCATGCTACCAGCTGTGATGACTAAAGTGTAATATAGACTTTGTAAAGCCTATGACACAGAACATATTTATCCCTAAAGTTTTTTCACTTCTTTGTACATCCAATATCAGCATTCTCTCTCCAGGAATTTGCTGACATTTGTGAGTCCTTGTAGTGACACTATGATTAATATTCCTTATACTGACAATTGTTGTTATTCTCTCACCGATTTAAAAACTATGGCAAAAAAGTATCTAGAAATGGGTGAGAGGAATCGACGGTAGTGAACAAGCCAATCACAATTGTTCCAGACTATGCTGACGCGATGTTTAGCTACATTTCCAGGGAAGTCATATTCGTACAGTTACAGATGGGTTTACGGTTACAACATAGCTACTGCATAGATTCAGGGAGCAGCTGTTTCTTTTAGTTGTGAGACGTCCCACTTAGTCTTTTTTTTTTTTTACATTTGTTTTAAGATTACATTTTCACCACCCTAAAATATTGAATAAAATTCACAATGAGCCTATATTCTAACAAAATACAGTCGGCAGTAAAAAGCAATATGTAAGTTTTTAATCACTGACCTGTAAAGCCTCTAAGAAGCGAAAGGAACCCAGCCGTCGTCCTCGAGGTACCAGACAGAATGTGGAGTTGTACAGCATTTCTCTGTAGTCATACCTGCAGAGCAAGAAATTAGAGAAATCAGCAACACATGTTCAGAAGATGAATTTAGGCAACCATACAGAAAACAGAGCTGTGTTTTTGTTTATCGATTAAAAAAAAATCTTATTTAAAAAAAAAAAGGAAAAAAAAGACTTAAGGAAGAAAGCAAATGCAGAACCAATTTTATTTTATTTTTTTTACATGTACAAAAGACATGTTACCTCTCTTTTTTGGATAAAGGAATACCTTGAAAGAACTAAAACTATGAGGAAAAAGCCCATTCTCTGATCTTGACTTCTGTCCACTCACCTATAAACCCCTTTGCCCTTTCATCTGCACATCTAAACATCTCTCGTTCTTCCTCCATTCAATCTAAGCCTCAGTCAGCACTTGCTTGGATTAAGAAGCTGCTTGGAATTCCTTCGGTGTCATTATTATGTGCAAGAGAGTGAGTGTAAAAAGGAGCGTTTTTTGTGTGTGTGTCTTGGCTACTTGTGCATTCAGTTGAGTTTTATGAAGGATAACTGGAAGTGTAAATATTTTATTTCTCAGTATTATTTGCAAACAAGGACAAATGCAAATGTGTGCTACATTTAAAACAAGTTGTGGTTACATTTGAATGAGACTGCAAATAAGCAAAGGTGAGTCATCATTTGTGTTTGCCTACTGTGTATATCTACCTGGATGTCCACAGCCTCTCCTTTACGGTTTTTGTGTGTGTGTGTGTGTGTGTGTGTGTGTGTGTGTGTGTGTGTGTGTGTGTGTGTGTGTGTGTGTGTGTGTACACACACACATATATTATGCTTAAGGTTTCACTGCTGGGTGTCTCACCAAGTGTACTGGTAAGGCTCAATATTAAAAAGGCACGCTGCTCTGCAGACTTGATCCATGAACTGATTTACATCAAGTCTACAGGGCACTGCACAGTCAAGACACATCCCGGCATACTACTATGCAAACTTGGTAAAAGTACCACACAGTAGTACACTGTACCTCCAGCTCTTCCTAAGCACTTTCATAACATAAAGCACAACACTTTTTCTTGCTATACCCAATATACAATCATCCAAACCGCATTCTTAGAAACACTAAAAATACCTCAAAATACCTATGACCATAATACGATATTATTACACCACTATCAAGTCATTTACACAGCAATACAAGGGACATGCATTATAGTGACATAAAAGCAACAGCTAAGCTTGATGCTGTTGATAATACACTTAATACATAATACACTATAAAACACAGAAATCCATTATCAACACTGGAATTATTAGTAGGTCAGAGCAACTAATGCTGCAGAGTAGGTAGCACAGATGTTGCTCTAATCTGTGCATCCATTATGAAATAGTGGACTTAATGATAAGTGTGACTACATCACAGATGGATTGCAAGATGACAAACACACAATCTAGTGAGAAATATAAAATCAGAAATGTAGGTCTGTATCTGGGCCCGGCGGGGTGTAAGTTTTTCACATCCATCATCTTTTCTGTCCGTGCAAACTCAGGGAAGACCAGATGTTCCTCTCCCTGCATACCTCCATTCTTCCCTACTCTTCCAGATGGCTGCCTGCAGGGAGGAGCAGTCTCACAGTATGCTACCTCATGTCAGTGAGGACGTTAAGGATGAGTGTTCAAAAACATCTTCCTTTTGAACCAGCTCATGCCTCAGTGTTTTTCTTATATATTTCACAGTGCAATTGTAAGGCATGAAGAGGTTTAACAGACTGGTCTCAAACAGCATAGATGTCAGTGAGAAGCTCATTGCCCGCATCTCACAGCATTTAACTCTGCATGATATGAGGCAAATCCTGCCTTGTCCCATATTCCCACTATGCAGTTAGCTGCTGGTGAACAGAGCAGTTTCACAGTAGCAGATTGGCTGTAGGGATGAGCAAAAAAGAAACAAAAAATAACAACAACAAAAAAAACCCACAACTTTTCCCTGTTTGCTTCTCTTTTTTGTACCTTTAAAAGAGAAAACTGTGCTAGTCTGTGCCATTTTTATGCATTCTGGTCATTATACTCAAATGAATGAGTCCAATTCTTCCTTTTTTAAATCCATTTACTTTCATAATTCCTTCAACCCCTTTGTTAGGATGGGTGAGGGTGAGCTAATAACATGAAGTCAAACTACATTGCAAAACAATACAGCTTAGCCTAAACCCACACAGAGTTATAGTATGTATGTGGTAGACAGACACATTCAATTTGGACTAAACCTCGACCAGCTGGTCAGTCAGAGCGACCACACCGTTGACGTTTACTGACCACTGTGTTGTTCTTGGTTAGAAACAACCACCTTTTAGAAATGGTAGCTCCTTTTATATGACCAGTCTGTGTTGTCTATCTGTGAGTGACACAGGGAAGACGGGAGTGCAGACTAGTAAAAAGAAACCTTAAAGTCAGAATATATACCGATTTGTCAACCAGTATATTAGTTGTTAAGCTTACCAAAACCCCTCTACTTTCTTCCATAGTTCGTCAACATCGTTTCTCTTTTGTGTTTGTGCGTTTAACTAATTGCCATCTTTCACAGGTCACTGAACTCAGCTGGAAATTCCATCAGTAGGGACCAACCCCTATTGGCCTGCTATGCTATGCTGTGCGAATAAGCATCCTTGTATCACTTTTAAAGGAAAATAAGTAACTGTATTTTTAAACGGCATACACTGGTTTACCAAGATACAGTGATGACAAGTGTTATGCAAGAAGAAAAGCAAATCTAGGACACACTGTACACTGATTCCAGTGAAAATATTATGAGGTGTTTGTTTACTTATGTGAAATCATTTTACATTAATATTTGAGGTTCAAGGCCAGAATGGCACATAAAGGTGGAATCCTGTTATTTGCCAATAATCAGTGCATAGTTTCAATTGACAGGAAGAAAGTAGACCGATCAAGCCTCAGTTTAGGTGCAAACACTCTCCTCCATGTGCAAAAGAAGAGATGAGAGAAACGCACTAATGCGGCCTCATCATTTCGACACTTTACTTGATATTAATACATAACTAGTCCAGTTCTGACAAATGTCCAAACTTTCTCACTGAGGAAAACAAAAAGGAAAAAAAGAAAAGGAAAAAGACTTGGCAGTAAAATGGCAAAACATCAGTTTCAATGCTGTGACCTTCTGTTATGCCTCTTTACATAAGTCTATTAATTTTTGAATATAATTTAAAAAATAATTTTTAGTATTAGAGTTAAGGAACAAGAATGATTCAGAAAGAAATGAATAACAAGAAGTGAGCTGGGTCAAGAATGAACATCAACCAGTCTCCTAGCAACCAGAACGGATGGTGTGAAAAAGAAATGCATAGCACACTTTGTCAAGTGCCGGAGGAGACTTGGAAGAAGAGCCAAAGTGTTTGTCTCCCATAATCCATGCAAGAGACCACACACATTATCCACATAACAACTCACAGAGAGGGCTGCAATCAAAAGAGCCATTGACGTGGCATTTCAATGTGCTGATATTGGTTCCACCAGCATGACTACCAGGAACTACAGAGCAGTTTCCTTTAATTTATGTAATTGTTGGTTCTCTTAATCCTCTACACAGTATACATTTACACAACAACAAATATTTGATTTCATGAATTTTCAGAAGGGGTATTGTTAGATTGATACAGATAGGTTAGGTGAAGCAGGATGAATTTACTCATAAAATAACCAAGGACCTTTTCATAGCTGGGCAACAACACAATTTCTGTAACCTAGATTTTGGATATACTGAACCATCAATTGGTTTAATTATGCCAAATTCAAAATAAATTTGGAAAGGAATGAATACATATCGAACTTCATTTGGTCGTTTGGGTTTTTGGTTTGTTTGTTTTTTAAGCTTACAAACCAACAGAAGTGGGTTTTTATCTACTGGCAATGCCAAGATCAAGGCATGCCAATGACAAATGCCACTGTACATGCAGTAATTTGTTATATAAAGCAGAGAAAAAATTCTAAAGTATAATAAGAATGGGGCAGTTATATATAACACTAGATCTGTGTACAATATGCTCTTTGATCAAACCAACTGCTGTCAGATGAGAACAGAAATTCTGAAGATTTTGGCAGAGCACCAGTTTTTATCTGCGTGACTTTGTTGTAGTATCTGTAAACTCTGGCTCAAGTTCTTAAAAAGAGAAAATCAGTAACAAGGTTCAACATCATCAATGATCTGATGGCCTGGGGCTAGTTTTAAAAAAATAAATTATATTGCTGGTCATGTTGGTTAACCAGCTTATTGCTCTTTTAGGATCAGTGATGGTGTTTCCACAAATTCATTCACCTGTAGCAAACTGACTAAAATGTATTTTCAGTCAGTTACAGTTAGCATTATCACATTATGGGCGATCATGGCTCAAAGAGTTGGCAGTTCGTCTTTGTAACCGGAAGGTTGCCGGTTCGAGCCCCGGCTCGGACAGTCTCGGTCGTTGTTTCCTTGGGCAAGACACTTTACCTACCTCTTACTGGTGATGGCCAGAGGGGCCGATGGTGCGATATGGCAGCCTCGCTTCTGTCAGTCTGCCCCAGGGCAGCTGTGGGTACAACTGTAGCTCGCCTCCACCAGTGTGTGAAAGTGAGAGGGAATGAATAGTGGAATTGTAAAGCGCTTTGAGGGCCCTGAAAAGCGCTATATAAATGCAATTATTAAAATGCCAAAAAAGCTTCATGCCTGTTGAGATCTTTAAATTTGAAAAAGAACGATCTAGCGTCTGTTTGTTTTATGTAGTGAAAGCATAACTGATTTAACCAGATGCTAAAATGAAACCCGCCTGCATACAAACTATTTATTTTGACACAGTCTTAGGAGCAGCTGATCATCGCACTACTTCGAGCAGTGACAAGGATGAGTACTACTACTTCTATAGATTTATCTTATACCTCTAGATATTTAGATACATTTCTCTGGATTAAACTAGCACTATACTAAGAAATTACATTTGCTTCTTCTTTTTTTAAACAAAAACTCCCATTTAATGGCCCAGGAGCCAGTGGGAGAAAGAATGTTACAGTAGACATCGGTTAAAGTAGAAACTGATTTAACAATTGTCTCCACAACAAAGGAGAAATTGCATGAACTGAAACGAGAAGGCAGCTATACGACTGTGCTGCTCTCCCACCCCACAGTACCAATACTAACTTCATATCTAATTTTACGCCTTCTCTTTTCTGTCACAGTTGGACTAGGTTGATAGACATTTGGCTGTTGCCAGGACCATTTCTCTGAGCCCGAGGAATTTGAGCCTGAAAGGCAATGAGTGAAAGTGAGTGTCATCAGAAGATAAAGGAAAAGAAGGATAAACTGCAGCTGACAACTGAACACTAGATCCAAGCCCCGCACAGCCAGAGCCAACACATAAAGCCTAATTTTAAGATCAACACACATCGGAGCAACTTCAATAGTTGAACAAATGGACCATCTTAGACTCCGCTGTTTTGTTTCTTGACAAGACTGCACACGAGGAAGTAGACGTGTACACCACACAGTGATGGGCCTAAGAGGGGAACACTTTTGGAGAAATTGAGAAAAAAAAACAAAAAAACCAAAAAAAACCCACTCACTCTTATTGAAAGACTTGCATCTAATGTAATATGAATTTACATATAGTGATTTTTCGTGCATGGGAAAAATCATTAACTGACCGTTTATCTCTACAAAGCATTCAAACAGATGCTTTGAATATGGGACTAATAGCATCAAACTTGCATGAGGGTATTTTGCAGTCTATATACTGGAATCTGTGGTAGCATGTCTTAAAGATTTTATTAGAGCTTGGAGAAAACTTGCACACCAACCAAAGCGAGACTGAGCCTACACAAATTTATTCTGTGTTTATATATCTGAATATTAGTTAAACTGTGAAATCCATTCCAGTAATGCAACACAACCAAGAACTTCAACACTAGGGGACACACAAGTTATTGGCCAGAATAACCAAAGAGAACAACTTAAAGCTTAAAATACTCCATTGGCCTGAGGATGAAACATGACTGATTAATGTCTAAGACTGTTATGAATGAGATTCCCTGCACTATCTTGCATTTAATAGGGTAGTTAATCTTGACCGTTTTTAGCTGCAGCCATGATAAATGAGAAACTTTTTTTGAAGCATTGGTGCCTCGAGCAAGGATGGGGACCTAATACTGGGTCCACGGAAAAAAGAAGAATCGGACGGCAATAGAGCTTCAGGGGTAAAGGAAAAAAAATCTAATTGAAATAAACTACACATTTACAATGTCACCTAGACTTGGCTGTGCTAGACTTTATTTCACCGAAAGTCTAACACAACTGTTTCCCACATCAGCACAGTAATTTACGTTATGGGAAATGATAATTTATTTTTAATAAGAAAACAGGATTGCATAAACATATTGTAGGTAGCTGGATTGCTGAATGTATTTTTTCCATTGAAAAATTTATGGTTGTTACACTTTATTAGACAAGAGGACAGTTTTCCAGCGGTACAAGAATTACCATTGGTGCTTAATGGAGTTTAACAAGGACTGTGTGCTCAAGCCCGAGTCAATGGAGCAGAGAGAATGTTAGAACCAATATGGCTTTTTCAAAAACAAAGCCTTTACTCATTTCCTCAAGGCGCCTTGGATTCACTCATCTTGCTCTGGTTAATGAGTTCAAGACAGCTTTATAAAAAATTTACAGACACACAGAGGGGGGTCTAAAGCTCCACCACATTACATGACCTCAGGTTAATTTACCCAATTACTATGCTTTGAGTCTTCTATCACTCTTCTTTTTTGTGCCCCTTCTCAGTCTCTATCCATCTTAAGCCCTCACTAAACAGGAAAACCTAAACACAAAAACCTTTGATCTGCTCAAATGCTGCTACGCACACCCGTAGGTTTGTACAATTACACTCAACATCCATGCACACTGACCAAATCAAACTGATTTTTTCAAAACATCCATCCAAATAAAAATGCTTGGATCTTAAAAGAGCTGCTGATTTATTTTGGCAAAAGCATCTCCCACATCTCTAATCAGCCATCCATCAGCTTGACGAGGCTGATGAGTACGATGCTTTGAAGTGCTCTCTGGATACCATAACCAGAACAAGGGACTCTTGGAGATAATGAAATGACTGTTGTTAATGGAACAGCCATTAGTGCTGGAATGTCAGGACTGGCTTGTAAAGTCAGGCAACATAAAGATGTTGGATCAGTCGTTAGGGTCAAATTACTTGACTACAATGACCATGAAGGGTCTAACGTCTCTAGCAATAAGGATCACTGAGAGTAATATACATTTATGCTGGCTCTGGTGTGTATTTCCAAACATTAAATTAGACCTGAGTATTACAGTATAATCTTTAAGGACTTTTTTTATAGCCTGCACCAAGGTTGTTATCATTAACGAAAACTAACGAAATAACGAAAACTAGAAGTGAAAAAACATTTTCGTTAACAGAAATAAAAATAAAAACAAAAAAAAGGAAAAACTAAAACTGTAATGAGTGTTCACAAAACTAACTAAAATTAACTGAATTTATAACAAAAATGTGTCTAGTTTTCATTGATGTGTGCGTGTCATACAATAGTCAAGGGTGAAAATGAAGTTACAGTTTACAGATTTTTTTCTTGCTGTCTAATTATGCCAGCAGGTGGCCAGTACGTTAGTCGAGTCGTCTGTGTTGCTGCTCCGTCCACGCGCAGAATCATGTCAGGAAAAGTCGGGAGAAAGCGCCAGAGTCCAATTTGGGATTACTTTGAATATGACTGTTTTGGATAAAGCAAGTGTCTTGTAGTGAAAGAGACAAATTATGAGGGATGATAGGTTTGTAGCTTGAACCTATTCGCTGGAACGTTGAGGACAATATAATTACACAGCAAGCAAGACCCGAAGTAGGCAAAGTTCTTCATGTTACTCATGCATGAGGGAGACCTGCCTGGAGCCAAGTGTCGTTCCACCACTTGACCTCCGTCAGACTCTCAGCCAGGTTCCCCATAGCACTCCTTTTATTGTGGTTACATGAATATGCATAGGGTCATTAACATATAACATCTTACATAGGTATACATGTGAACAAAGAATACTGTGTGTGTGTGTGTGTGTGTGTGTGTGTGGATTTGTGTGAGGTCAAGATGTGACCCTGTGAAGAGTCTAGCGGGTCCATCTGAACAAAAGGCTCTTATACTTAAAAGATATACGTGTGTTTGCTATACCATATATCAACAAGAGAAGATACGACCTCTCCTAGGAGGTGTGTAATCTATCCAGAACACTCTGTAGAGGAGTGAACGCACTCCCCTCTTCATGCTACACAGAGTTGTTACAGACCTCCTAGGATGAGACATTCTTTCAATCTACAAATGATTATACACCTCTAAGCATATATGGTTAAATATTTCTAAGCATAAATGACAATGAACAATACAAAATCTAACAAGGGACATTTCTAAAGGGAAAAAAATCCCACAAACCTTAAAGTGCACTTGAAAAGCTCACACAAGAAGGCTAACCTAGCTTACCTTGAGAAGGTAAGGGAGCACACTCAACCCTCATCCCCAGAAAACAGAAGCTAACCCCAGGCAAGGCAGCGTGATGCATCCCGAGACAACAGGACGGGGAATCTACATAACTGTGTGAGTCAATTGCCTTCAAAAAGTTTATCAATTCACTTGAACCAAAATTACGAACACCCGGTGCTGCAAGAGTTAATAGTCTCATTGGGGCCAAGATATACATTTTATAGTTGCCTGGTATCAATGGTTGTTCATCTGCCTTTATTTATTTAAAGAACCCATAGGTGGGAATGTGAGTTGTCTGTCTCTGCGTGTTAGCCCTGCGACAGACAGGCGACCTGTCCAGGGTGCAGGGTATGGTAGCTGGAATAGCAACATACCCAAGGATAAGCAGAAGAGCATGACTGATATGATGAAACTGGGATTTTGTTACACTTAATTATTGCAAACACAACTAAAACTATAACTGAAACTAATCAAAACTAAACTGAAACTAAGGATTTTCAAAAAATAAAAACTAAACTAGCAAACAATTGGTAAAAACTAATTAAAACTGATATAAAATTGAAAATCTGAAGTCAAAACTAAATAAAAATAAAAACTAATGAAAATTGCAAAACTATTAAAACCCTGGCTGCACTAAGAGATAAAGAGTATTTCTTGATCTTAATAGGCACTCGCACTTTAAGCTGAGAAGCTTACTGATCAACTAATAACATGGCTTTGGTAAAAGCCAAAGCAAGACATCCACAGAGCTTTAAGTGTGTCCCATTAAGAACAAATGTGGAAGTTGAACAGATTAATCTAAGCAGCCTCCATGCTTCAAGGAAGGGTGTCAAACAGCCAGCAACAGGCATGTGTAGGACACAAAGCCTATCTGGTGGTGCAGGTACAGGAGCTGTTCTGCAAGAGAGATAAGTCCAGGTCAGGAATGTCTCTGTTCCTGGGCCAAGTAGAGAGGATGGCTGCAAGAAGAGATGGAAGTGCAAGAGGGCAGATAATGATGGAGAGGGGGATTGAATGACACAGAGGTGGAGGGAGGGGATGAAGGAAACAGGAAAACACACACAGGGTGATGAATGGATAGGAACTGAGAGGGGAAGGAGGGGAGAGAGGAAGAGTGATGAAAGATGGGATTATGTGAGGAAAGAGTAGAATAACATATGCAAAGATGGATATGAAGAACAATGGAAGAGAGCATAATAAGTGACTAAAAGTAGGTTGAAATTAAGTGATTATATTTGATTTAATGTGTTTAAATCTATCAGTACATTGACTACATTTTATCTACATTTTGTTAAGGATGGAAATGGTCCTAAATTCATAGGCAGCCGGTCCCTTTACTAGTACAGCTGCCAAGATAATAGCCATGACAGGGAGAAGAGGGATTGGTAATGCCAATCTTAATTCAGACTATGGAATGATATGAACCAACTATGAGATCAATGCACCGTCAAATGGACTTGTGGGCTGTGTCTGATCTGAGCCAACATTCATCACGCTGAGAGAGGGATTTAGATAAAGCCTGGATGCTGAGACTGAGGAGTTTGTTTTTGAAACATTCTTTATTTGTTTGTGTGTGGGTGTGATTCTGGACAATATCTGAGGGGTAAGGCAAGAGCTGAAACACAGGGCCATGTATGTAGGTGTGTGCAAGTATGAATGTGTATGGGCATGACTTGTTTATTTTAGGGCAAAAGTGTATGCTTTAAGACACAGAAACAGACATTTCTTGCAGCTTTTCATTATGCTAATGTGTGAGTGTGCTGTGATTATTTGTGAGTATTATGTGAAAATGCATAGTTTTGGGGGATTGGAACCCCAGGAGTGCAATCAACAGTATCCACAGGAAGCATTTCTTTAAAAGTAGAAATAGCGCTATTGAAAAGTGTTCAACCCACCTGAACACCTCAGAAACAGATATCTCAAAATTTAACTACAAATAAAACAGAAGGGGACAGGCACTACTAAACCTAAGTGAGAAAACAAATTTTTTAATTTTGGTGACACAATCAAAGAAAAAAAGAGAAAGGAGTTTTTTTTTTTAATCCAATCTGCTGATGGCATCCAGCCTCAAACGCTCGCTAGGTAAAGAATGGCTGAGTGTGTGAAGCCAGTGTCAAGTAATCAGAAGAGCAGCTTCATTCTGCTGCTGAGAGTGTAAATTAGCATCTCACCAAGTCGAGCCGCCAAAAAAATCCCACCAAGTGTAAACACAGTCTTTTAGCTCTCAAGAGGGAAAAGATGATTACCTCACAATTACGAGACCACAGTGCAAAGAGAAGCCCCATTGCCTCAGTGACAGAAAGAGAGATTACAGGGTGGCGGTAGTACTAATGATGATGGGTAAAGTGAAAAATACTGCAGTTTATCCCAGGGGACACATAAAATTGCAGCAACTAGCTGAAATTTCTGGCACTTGGCTAGCACACTGGCAACGCTCTTCAAACTGAAACATGAAGAAGAGCTGGTTGCGAGTCTGCTGCCAAATCGAACGGTTTCTTTTTCTAAGGGTTTCTTTTTCTGTGAGGTGACACTGTACCACAGACTCGTTAAATGTACAAACATGCAAATTTTGTGAGGGTTTTTTTCTTTTTAACAAACTTACATTTAAAACAGGAACTGAGTCATTTAAAGTCCTCTTTTGTTTTGTTTTTTTGTTTAATGTTTTTTTATACCAACAACAAAAAAATCAGGACTATTTTAAACTGTTGGATTCACAAATTTTACTGATGCAATAATAGTAAAAGCAGAAAGTTCACTGTGTCATTAGGAGTATGACCTGCAGAGACTTTGACTTAGCAGGAAAGTAAAGAAATAAACATACATTTGACAGTACTAACATCCAGCTGCTCTCTGAAAAATGAACAACAGGAATCCATTGGGAATTGCTCAAAATTTCAGATCAGAATCAAATAATTTACAACAGCAGGCAGCAGTGGAGTTTGCAGAAAGCAAAGCACAGATGGGCTTTGAGGTGGACGAGAGAGAGAGAGCACATATCTGAACCCCAGTACAGCAGCTTTAGCAAACATTAGGGGGGGGGGGGATAGCTGCATTTCATTTCCATTTCTGCTTCTTTTCCTCCATGCACCAAACCTTTTAGAACCAAGCTGGTTTGACAGCACTCCGTACTTTCTACCATGCTGGGATGACGCTCTCTCCCCTACTCCTAGGATTAGGTCACTACTCAAATCCTCATTACTAATTTGGTTAGTACTATTTTTTTTATTAGACCTACAACCAACTGACAGATGGATACTGCTGGAGAAACTGTGGGGAAAACATGGCAGATCATTTTCATATATTTTGGAAATACCCAATAATCCAACCATACTGGAGTGAAGTGGTCAAATCAATTTACTTGGTGACTAGTCTCAAATTAAATTTGGATTTCTGTACTGTGTGTTTGGGCAATATCCCATCAGCAGCCTCCTTAAAGGACAAATATTTGATAAACATCCTGTTGGGAGCGGGCAAAAAAGCGCTTACCAGGAGGTGGCTGGAGAAAGAGCCCCCCCAACAAAGAAAGATTGGATAGGAATAATGGAGGAAATATATAGAATGGAAAAATGTACTTTTTTTTTGAACCTCAAAATGGACCAATTTCATAAAAACTGGAGGAAGTGGGAGAGATTTGTTGAAGGTGGTAATGTGGGATGATGGGTGGCGGGTTATATAACCAGAGCTTCACTAAGTATTTTCATGCCACTACTGGAAGAAGGAAGGCCTGCTAAGGACGTGGTCACTGTTTTTTAGAAGGCAGCTGATAAAAGAGACTGGAAATACCCTTCCGAATATCATCAGGGATGGACTGTAAAGTGCTGTGTGGACAGTAGCAAAAACCTGACGACATGGGACCTGTAAAGAGGTGGAGGGGAGCTCCCCCAGACCGGGCAGATCTGAGGGTTTCACTGTGCCATTATGTTATTGTCAGTGCGTATTATGTTTGTTTGTTTGTTTGTTTTTTGGGGTTTTTTTGCTGTTTTTGTGTTTTTTCATGTGGATGACTGTCATAATTACAAAACTTTCAATAAAAAAAAACAAAAAAAAAAACAACCTACAACCAGTATACAAGCTCAAGTGTTTTCATACACTGAGGTAAAACTGAAGGATTATGAGCGTTATTCACAAATCTATAGTGCAAAGTTAAGAGCTTAACATTAGCTGGCATGTTTTCTATCAAATATCCTAAAAACAATTATTTATGTACCTTTAAAGGAAACAAGAAAATAAACCAAAATTACGACGTGACACACATTTAAGGTTCAAACGGTGGTCAAAAATGAGCACAAGATGAGCTAACAAGGTTTGTAATTACCATGAGTCACTTAAACTACTGTCACAACATGTTATACTCAGCACCTTTTATTTAATAAGACAAGGCTAGAAATACCTAAATCCTCATTACCGTTTTAGCAACATTACACACAATGACAATTTAGCCTGTTTTTTGGGAGGAAAATGCACAATGCACACAAAGTCTGATGCAGCCGATTTCCTGTACATACTTGCAGACACACTTGCCCAGAACAAACCTTCATCATCTGTTAATGAATTCCATGGCCAGCAGTGTTTGCTGGTGCAAGCAGGTAATTAGTTTAAACAGCGGGAAAGATCAAAGACAACGCTTCCTGTCTCGCTCCCTGGTTATGACCTCGCAGGGGAAAGTCACAGATTTCACAAGCAAGAGAGAAAGAAAATGTGTGCAGCTCAGCATACAGAACCAAAATCAGAGTCATCATTTTGGTCTCAATCATAGCAAAATATCCTCTTTTGTTGTAATACACAAAGTGTTTTGTTTTGTTTTTTTAAAAAACTGTACCCTTGAATCGCTATCAGCAAACTATGCTTTTAATCTTGCTAAAGGTTGATACGATTTACCGTACGTGATTTTTAAGTCTAAAAGGCACTTAATCTGTTAAGAATTTCAACAAAGGACGAGTAGAATAGGGCCATCATTCCACTGAAGAGTATCACTTACTCTGGGTTATCATCAGGTGTGCTACAAGTTCCCCTTTCTCTCACCGTGCCAAGCTACAGCCCTTATCTGACAAAATGGAGTCCAGAGAGGACAGCGAGAGATAACATATCTCTGCGTGTTTGTGTGCCACTTGTATCTGATGATCCAAGTCACTCCTAGCAAAGCGCCACAACATGGTGGCTGTTGATTTTTCAATGCTGCCAATTTTTGGTTACATTTAAACAGCACAACATGGCCTCACATGGTGACAATGATCCACAGCCAAAGTACTTTTGAGAAAATACAAGGACAATGCCAATCATCATACTACGCCCGCCACTTCCCCCAAAACACACTTTTTTAAAAAAAAATTATGAATCCTCTCCTCCCTTACAGAAATAACACAAACTGAGAAAAAAAAACAAAATTTTATTTATATTTATATATATATATATATATATATATATATAGTGACGCCAAGCCAAATGTCACAGACAATGAGGGACTTCATATCTGTGGGCTTTGCAGGTCTCCTCTTCATACTGACAGAAGGATTAAAATCCCATAGGATTTAACTGGCACTGGTGGAGAGTGGAGCTTAATTCTTCATGTAGCTCTCTCAACATATTTCACTGTACACAAGGGATAATTTGGAAAGCTCTCATCGTGCCAGCCAAGCAGGTTATCTAAGCGAAAGGACTCTAATGTATCTCATGGGTCACGCAAACACTGGCTGCCTGAACGATGACTCAGTTCCATTAAGTTACATCTTTGTCCTTAAATGCTCTACCAGCAGCAGTTCACATGACTTTGCTAAAGCATGCTATCAAATATTTATACCAAATCTTCTGTGTCATCTTCTGTCCTATTCTATGTTAAGAGCATTTTACCTTGCACAAAGCAGAGCACAGACTGGGTTTGAGGTAGACCACATATCAACTTTAACATTATGCACTCCATACTGTACAGTAATGCCACTGTTTTGCACATGTCTCACTCTGTATATTTTATTTTATTTATTTTATATATTTTATTTATTGTTTACTCTATTTAATTTGTAAAATATGTGTACACACACACACACACACACGTAGAAAAATATTTAGTATACACATCCAGAAATGCATATACTATTATATATTGTACATATATTTATTAGTTTCAGATGTAGCCATTCTTGTATTTTGCTTGTTTACATTATTGTATTTTGCACAACTCTGTTGCTTGTGAAGCTCGCACACAAGAATTTCACTCACATGTGCTGTACCAATGTACCTGCACATGTGATGTGACAATAAAAGTGATTTGATTTGATATCACCTTTCCGCACCCTAGTTTAGCAGCAGCTTTAGCAAACTGACCCTTCACAAATCTCATGCTTTTCGTCTCCATCACCATACAGGAATGACTGCATTTTCTTCCCAACCCTCTCAGATCCAAGCTGGTTTGGCAGCACCCCTAATTTTTGTCCATACTATAGGTTGTGTAAATTCCTTTCCTTATTCCCAGCATTACAAGGGGAATACATCACCTGCACATGGCTGCCAAGGATAAGACATATATCAACCTGTCAGGACTGGAGCCAAGCTAGAGGAGAAGCATGGAAAATAAATAGCACTGCCCTCTGTCCTGAACAACTGGCCTCAAAAGAGGGTGAGAGTGTGGCTAAAACCTATTCAAGCAAATAAAGCATATTTGAATCTGAATTGGACAAAGAGTGCAAAAGAGAAAGGGAGGGAGAAGGGGAAACTAGTGCAAACATATCAACAAATGTTCAAGTATACAAGACTAGGCCACCAGTCATCACATAATTTGCCATATTTTCACTGTTTTTAATTTAGGTTTCACTCAGTCGTTCAATGATAACTTAAACTTGAACTAACTAATGTGGAGATACAGAAATTCTTTTATTGCTGCCATATAATCTGCATCATTATAATTGCATTAATAACATTCTTTATAGCATTATTCCATTTAATAATATTTCTCACAGTATTGATATAGCATTAAAGTTGCTTATTGAGGATGTTTAGTTAAGGATCCTTCCATTATGTTAACTTTTTTTCTTTCTTTTTTTTTTTTTACAGGTACGGTCAGAAGTATTTCATACACATTGCATATTTGTGCTTATTTCGAGTTGATGTTCGGTTCATTGAGGGTCTTAAGCTTCACTGGTGTGACTGTCCAGGTGATACATGCTGAGGGAAACTAGAACATAGAAGGATGATTGCATGCATGCTTACAATACATATAACACATATAATCTAGGAATGTGTCAGGCCTGAGGCCTTAACTGATTTGGTGTCTCACTATATTTTACTCTACTTGGCAACAGATGACCAGAGTCAATAATTAGCCCCAGAGACCCTGAGGGCTTGAAGTTTATTACCTTGTATGGAAGGTGTTATAGAAAAGAGAAGTTCTATGTCTGTTTATAGCCATTAAAGATGTACAAGATGTACCATTAACTGTGACTAATGTCTGGACCCTATTTTAATCCGTAATTGACGCCATGGGGGGGCGTATACCCCACAGCTTTATAAGTGTTCTCCATATGTATTTTTGTCAGAAGACATAGGCTGATGTTTTCTCCTGGCTGCTAATAAACTCACCGTTTGATTGCACTTTTCTGAGGCCTCCGTGGTTTGTCTCACTGCTCTACATTCGCAACACTAACTAGTGGCAGTACTGAATGACTGGTGATGAGATGTTAACAGTACATAAACACAGATTTAGCATTGTCTATATAATAAATATCTGTCACGTTATAGATAGAATAGAGCAGTAGAAAGTCAAAGGACTTTCTGCACAGGGCATCGGCTTGACTAACTGGTGATGCCGAGAGTAAACTCAATAGGTTAGCCCCTGAACCCGTCTTTACTCACCAGACAGAATCAGTTTGGTAATTTCTATATGACTATTATGTAGAGTAAGAATGTTGGTCACATTATAGCCTGGTAGTGTTTCTTTAAAAGTACCGCACACTGCAGCATGAGTGATTGACTGGAGTTATTTGTCACCAAAAAAGTTGAATCAGCAGAGATACCGATTCACTGATCTAAGCTGCCAACATTAAGGTGCAACCATACAGCAACACTACACTTGAGTCTATATATATTACATAATATGTATAAGCCAACACTGAACAGGAGGTGGCTGTCTTCGATGCAGCTGCCACAAAAAAATTTTGTCAGCCGTCTGCGATCCACTAATAGCCTGGTTAGTCCTGAAGTTGTGCGTTGTTCCTTTTTACATGCCAAGCAATGGCAGCTTTTCATTAACTCCGGGACGGCTAATCAGAACAATTTCAAACTCAACACTGCACTTTGTGAGAGTCACAACTGTCTGGTACACGGACACTAGGGTCTGCATGGTTATTACAAAAATCCTAATTATGATTATCTTAGTCATAATTAAATTCCATTTATGTAAAACAATTACTCATTAACAGTAGTAACATCACTGTTATCCTGGCTCAAGCTAAACTAAAATGAGGCAAAAGCTCACCAGTGAAAGGAAAAGAGGTGTACTGGATTTATATTACAAGACAGAATGAGACCATCCTTGCAATAATTAAACCATAACTACCGGTGATCTTGTTTTCATAGTTGTGTCGGGTCATATTGAAAATACACACACAATCATAGGATCTGTTCAGGAGATAGCCATCACTTCCCATGAGCTTTACAAATATAATAAGCAGCTTCTTATTTGTAGCACCTAAAGAAACCTTTATTATCCATTTAGTTGAGCCCATCGCCTCATAAGGCTGGTGGAACCCGAAAGTTAACAAAAGCCTTCAAATTTTTTTATAATAGAGAGTTTATAAGCCAAATGAATCCTCACTACAAATTAGGGCTGCACGATTAATCGTTAGAAAATCGCGATCTCGATTCATACTTATGTGCGATCTCATTTCCAAATGACAACGATTAAAAAAAAGACGACGACGACTGTACCGCATTTTGATCCGGGACGTACTCTGCATGAAAACAAGCGCTCACTCTTCCTGCTCAACAAATGACAAGGGCGGAGCCTTGTGATACAGAAGCTGTGCCGTGTGATGCTAAAATTAGCAGGGAAAAAAAACAACGGAGAGCACGTCAGGGATGACGAGAAAGTGACAGGAGAAAATCCGTCCCGGTCAACCACCCAAACACCAATAACGGGAACCTTATACAGCGCTTCCCTATACCCGTCGAACTCCCGCAGGCACCTGACCAAAGATATGGCTCCCATCAACACTGTGCAAAACGAGGGATTTAGGAAAATGATCAACACCCTAGACAAACGCTACACAGTGCCGTCCCGCAACTATTTTTCTATTGTTGCACTACCTGCTCTATACACGCAGCGTCGAGCAACGGTGGAGACTGAATTTCAAGCAGTACAACATTTTGCGGCAACAACAAAACGTGAGACATTTGTTGTTTTTATGTTTATTTATTGTTTTTATGTTCAGTCTCAACTGTTACGAAGTTGATGTGCAGTTAATAAGTGCAATAAATATTTATACTGGAAAAGAAAATCGTGAGAGAATCGTGATCTCAATTCTAAGCCAAAAAATCGTGATTCTCATTTTATGCAAAATTGTGCAGCCCTACTACAAATGCCTTGTGGCTGACACAAGGCATATTTTAAACCAACAATCTAACCAACCTTTTTTCTCATGATAAAAGAAGTTTACAAATAATAAATAAATAAACAAAAAAAAAATCAGCTTCCAAATATCACCAAAATTCTACATTCAAAGGAGCCAAACTGATGCGGTAAAATGTGGTGGGAAAACTGTAGAGATAAAGATAAAAGGAGAACGGAGGCACAAGCTCAGTGCGTCACTCTGACACATTTCCTGCTCTACCGTCTGTCATCACTCTGAAAGATGAAGATCGGCAGACAAAGATATGAGAGTAGTTTTCAATCACAGCATTCAGAAGAGCTCATCTCAGCTCAATGCTGTCAGTAACTGCTGCTGGTAGCATTTTCCTCAGTGGGATTCTGCATTATGGTATATTTGGAAATGAACAGCCAAGCGGAACAACTAAGCAACAGCTGAAATTATACAACTTTTAAGTGAGAAACTGGTAACATAGTTTAACAAGTTATACTGGGAACACAATGTACAAGAGTTACATAAATACTGCAAAATGTATTCCAACAACCACTTCAGTGCTGTAATACACTATACTATTCTCTTGAGAAAAGCTCATAGCTTATATATGGCTATTTGTCTCAATAGTTCAAATACAGTCACTATGTTGGTGTCTGTAGGAATCTGACCTGCTCCACAAAATACACCATAAATTTCTCACACAAACCTCCCAATCAGAAAAACTATTTCAAACACTACCACACAATTTTGGAATGGTCAATGTGAGTGTTATTTCTACACCAGTGTCAATCAAAAATAAACATAATCTGTGCAGTGTGGTTTTGTGGCTCGCCAGCCTCCTTTGCTTCTTGGAGCATCATTCAGCCCTTTATAGCAGGTCCAAATGTTTCGTGGACAATTTCTGACACATGTGCAAATGTCACGCCTGCTGTACTCTCTACATATGAACAGACATCCCCACACAACACGATGTCCTGCATTTTCAGCACAAAGCTGTCAAACGGCTTTTCACAGTTATGTACGCATTTTAGCACAAAAACAATACAATCGGCTACAAGTTTCTGTGAGCAACTCTGACCCTCATTCACCAACAACATTATAAAACTACCATTTTTCAATCCAGCTACAAGCAGATTAAGAGTCCTGACACACAAACCAAACACGGGCAGCAAAGCACCACTTGGCTGCTGTTAGGTGTCTAGTTTTATGTTTTTTGTCTGTGTGTGTATGTGTAAAGTGAGCTTTCCACTGAGGTCTTTAGCTTCTACTTTAGCTACGACTTTGTTCAGTGCAATTCTTTTATTAATATATCTATCTATCTAGTGCTGTTTGTAACCATCTTTCTCAGAGATCAGAGATCTCAGGCACATTCTATGCTTATACAATATCTACCTCACCGTAGCCATACAGGCTATGGGTCCCTCATATTAGCTGCGAAGCAAAGGAGCACATTTGTGTGAGCTTTTTAATTTAGGAATGACTCATTAATCTCTTCCATTTTAGCAATGTTTAACTAAAGTTCATTTTGTGACCTATTAACACCACAGCGCAATCTAGCTTTTAGATGTGCTTAGTTAGAAGCACTCTTCACAAATACGACTAAAAAACAAATTCTGAACAAGTACACAGGAGCCAGTGTAGTTGCGGAGGAGAAAAAAGAAAAACACGTGACCTAATGAGTTGAAATGGTAGACAACATGATGAAAAGGGGAATTTATAGATAATGTACAGGAACTCAAAAATCAACTTTCCTCCCGCAATAATTATCATTTTCCCCAAGCTCAGTAAAGCCTGCATCAAGTTGGCTCGCAGCCCTCTGCTAGGGGCTTTGGCCAGTACTGAGGATTAAAACCCTGCAAGTCTATAAATACACCTAGTAGAACAACGTCAGCATCCAGCCAGCTATTGCACTCACCTCTCAATGCTGGGTAGCTGGCATGCAGTTTTTTCTTCCTTTCTCACTCTTCTTTTTTTACTTTACACCACCAGTATTTTAGCCTCTCAGACTGTCACTATTTGTTCTCTTTGTGTTCCCACTTCTCTCTCCCCCCTGAACTTCCTCTCAGCTTGTTTCCCACTCCTCTGTGACTCTCCCCGCATCTTTCACACAGTCCTGCTCATACTCCCGCGCTTGGCAGGGCCTCTTAATTGGAAACAAGCTGTGAGCAGGCTTTCAGTTTGAGGTTAAAATTGCATCTGACCTGCCTCCTGCTGCATCTTCTCTTCTCTCCTTTGGCTGCATTACAAGCTTGTAAACAGTGGCTGAGTGCAGATATGAAAGGGACAATGTGTTGAAGAGGGGGGCAAAAGTTGACTCTCACTGGCTATAAACAGCAAAAAACAAAACAAAACCAAAAAACACATCACAGATACACAAGCAAAATTGTGTCCCTGTCTTCATAGTATACTTAGTAAGCCCTTACTAAGTATACTATGAAGACAGGGACGGGCTATATAACAGAAGATTTATTTTAAAAAAAACAACAACAAAAAAACGTCAACAACTCCGCTTTGTTTGTTATTCAAATGAGCTGAGCGTAATCAGGTAGCCAAGAGAAAAAGCGTAACTTGGAGCTAATCCATTGTTTTCAGCAAAAGATCTTTGACAAATAAAAAAAATCCAACAAATCTCCTGACGTGATTTTTTTCCATTTACTGTAAGCAGTGCCAAATCATCTTGACAGCCAGTGCTGATGTGCACGTCTGCCTCATCAAGAGAACTGCACAAGCAATAATCATGACAGAAGCAAAAGACAGAAAAGGATGCACTTAAATTGTGCATGTGATATGCAGACATGGCACATCAAAATATCCACATCAACCAAACTTCTGAAACATAAAGTCTGAACTGCAACACAAAAAAAATGACATGACCATTACATGGTAATTATGATGAGAGGCTGCATTTGGTCTGTCACAACTTCCTTGTTGTCAGTGGGAGAGGATAAAAGGGATTTGTTGCACAAAGAGCCACAGCCAGGCACAGAAACTATTACTTCCACCCAGTTAGACCACAGACTGCACTGTCTGACCCATAGAGCTGCATAACAGGATAGTGCAACTCATTCACAATCACACACCAACCTTCACAGAGAGCTCAGCTAACTAAAGATGGGGCAAACGTGCATTAGTCTTCGCGTCTGATTTGTACTTGAACATAATGAGCTGATGCCATGTGGAGCACCTGCATTTATTTAATTATTTAACATGTTAACAAATTGGTTAATGTCTTAAGAAGAGTTTAAAGCCTTCTGTCTGACAAACAGCTGCTTAATCCAGTGAGATATATTTAAAAGCTCAACCCGTTTAACATTTTCCCAATTTGTAACATCCTCCAAGCAGCTTACTCCAGCTAGTGTGTTGTTTACATCCCTGTACAAGTCAGAGACATTTTTTCATTTAGAGAGCTGAATCATGACCAGAAACAAATATTTATCTTCTTGGCAAAAACCTTCCTTAACTACTGTCCCATCTACATCTTTGACTCCATCAAGACTAACTCATTTGGAAAGCCAGGAATGCCAGAATGGTGTACACAGCAGTTTTAGGTATTATTAATATCTGAAAATAGCTTAGCTTTCAGGGAGTTTTTAGTCATCCCTGTAAAAGATACTAGAAGTCAAAGAGCAAATAATTAAGACCAGTACGGTAAGAGAAACAGGAAAAACGTCTTGTTGAAAGCTACCCACAATATGGCGTCTGCATGTTCTTATAAATATGTCAAACACTTCCAAGTGGATTATTCAGCCTCAAACCAAAGTAGTCAATCAGTAAGGGAATAGCAGAAGTGATTTGATCTGGTACTGGTCATCTCATTACATAACAAGGTGATGAGAAGAAAATCTGGGGAAGGAACAATGTTATACAGATACGTGTAAAAGAAAGTTTTTCAAAGAACTGCATAGATGCCTATGAAAGCAAAGTACACCTCATGATTTAGTAGCTTGTAGAGCAACGTTTAGCACTAGCCTGCCGTCTGACAAAGGGGGAATTTTTGCCCACTCGTCTTTACAGTGCTGTTTCAGTTCATTGAGGTTTCCTGGCATTGTTTATGCACAGCTCTCTTAAGGTTCCAACCACAGCATTTCAATCAAGTTGAAGACTGCACTTTGATTGCAACCATTCTGATAAACCCAATTTTGGCCAAGGTTCAGTCTCATAACTGAACCCTGGAACATTTTGGTTCTCAACTCAATGGTCCCATTGCAAAACAAGCCCAAATCATCACGCCTCCACCACTCTACTTGACAGTTGGTATGGGGTGTTTGTGCTGATATGCTCTGTTTGGTTTTTGACAAACATGGCACTGTCTCATATGTGCAAAGGACATTATTCCAGAAGTGTAATGGTTCTTTTAGATGCAACTTTGCAAACCTAAGCTGTTTTGTCATGATCTTTTTAGAGAGAACAGGCTTTTTCCTTCTAGAAACCCTTCCAGACCTTTTCAGTATTCTTCTAATTATGTTGTCATGAACTTTAACATTTAACATGGTAACTGAGACCAATAGACGTGCTCAAGTCAAGTGTCAAGTGCATTTCATTAGCAGCACCTAGCTGCTACTTGCACTCTTAAATCCTAATGAAAGCTGTAAAGGTGTGGTTAGCTTTTCACAAGAATGCAGTTTTTCTTGTTGACATGATTATATAAAAATTATGTTTGTTTGTTTTTTCAATAAGAACCCAAACAAACCTCTTTTAAAAATGAACATGAAGCTGCAAAATGCAGTTTTCTCTGCTTTCTCTATAAAATTGAATAATAATGAAACATAAATGATGAAAAACTTTTCCATGCAGGAGTTACTCAAATGTTCTTTTTTTGTCATCAGATTTCATTGAGCTAATGACACAGTTCAGCTGCCATCATTAACCTGTAATATTCTGTCAGGCAATCTAGTGATATGAAAACGATGACATTAATTTTAGCGTTTATCAACTTACCTTAGTTTCCCTGATGTTAATGAGACCAACTGTATTCTGAACTTGAGAGCAAGAGGTGGGAACAAATGGGGTGCAAACAATGCTGTCTGCATTTCTCTTATCACAGGTCTTCTTGGTCACTCTCTTTATGTCAAAAATGTACATGGAAAAAAAACAGACACACATAGCAGCTCACAAACTGCAAGACTCCAATTCTGGAAATTTATTGTGTCAGCTAAGCTGAGAGCAGGTGTGCCTGAAATGTTACAGTTTTTATGTTGCAATAAACTAGACAAAAGTGGAGTCCTGCAGGGTGCAAGCTGTTGGTCTTTCCATGTACATTATTGACCTAGTTTTGGCCAACCTCCTTCACCATTTTTTGATAAGGATATTCATTTACTTTATCTATTTTTTAAGATAAGTTAGAAACAATTTTAATTCAATTGTTAGTAATACCGGGCATTTATGTAGATTCATTCACGGCTCACAAACCCAGCAGCCAGCCAGCAAGCCACAGCAGTCATGCTGCAGCATGATATAGTGCAAAGTTAAGGCAAACAGGTCTATAAACGATGACAACACAAGGTTTGGTGAGACTACACAATCTGCCAGTTCTGCTCTGTGAAGGCACTGCATAGAGGTTACTCTGCCTTAGTGACAAGAGTCACAAAAGCTGCCTCACAGACATCAATGTGAAGGAAAAATAAAATGACAACCAGCAGTGATGCCTTTAATCTATGACAGCTGATCTGATCACCAAAAAGCAATTGTCTAAAAAGACCAGATTACATCCTGTTTGAGATGTAGCCGACCTTGGTGGTCCATGCATGCACCAAGGAAGAAAAATAACACCCACATATGTTCTTTTCTTCAGTAAACTGCAGTGTCTGATCCTCACTATTTAAACCTGCAGGGTTTAATTTTTGTCTTTCCCTTTTTGCAGTGAAAATAATTACATAACAAAAAGCAAAAACGACCTCAGTGGTGACCCATGTTTTTCCTTGCTATTGATCGCTTTCCATTTTACGTGACAAGATTTATATATTGTTTTTTGTTTTTTTTTAAATCTGAAGTGTTGGAAACTTCTCTTGAAACACTTCTTAGGTGTTTTACCCATACTCCTAGCTTCTGTAGCATACCCTGTCACTGTGAAGTATTCAGAGAGATGACTTTAAAATAAAGCAAAGATATTTACTTGTTTATATTTGTTTGATAATAAATATAGAAACACCAGCTTAAAGGTAAGGAACTTTTAAAGACTCAATGTTAGGCAGCTGCCAGGGCAAACTAACCCTGGTGTTAGTACATGTTTTTCGTCAAATATTACAGAATTGTGCATTGGACTTAGCACCAAGCTAAAGCTTGTTAACTGGGGAGGTACCAAACACACTTTAACCATGCAATGCAGCTAAGAAGCCAAGGGCAAGAGATACTCCAAGCCCGTTTCACCCCCAGTGTACTTAATGACAGGAGGATTAATTTTTCCTTTGGGTTATAGCTCTGATGCCACCCATCTCACTGTGTAAAAGCACACCCTGGCAGCACTTGGCATCAAGCACTGAGCTGGTAAATCGTGGCAGAGAGAGCAGATAGTTTAAGTCTATGGTCTGATATGAGGATTATTTTTATTGGCTGGGTGTGTAGAAGAGCTTTGGTGTTATTTTCCAACCAAGTCAAACATTAAAGGCGAATCCTGTGAGGTTTAATGGTAAACAAATGAGATCCAAGAAAACCCCTCAGTCATATTGTTGGAGCAGCCAGGTTTCAGAGCTGATTCCTTCACAAACTATAGAAAGGAGGATCCCCAAACAAGCAACTCACACCAACAAAGAGTTGAACCCCAAACAACGGCAGGGGTCACGCAGGACACGGGTTGGGGCCAGGGCATTCCTGGCTGATGCAGTTGGGTTTGTCTGGGAAATGACTGAGCAAACAGAGACCAGAGTGGCTTCCCCTTGCTGGCACCAGCGCTTTGTCCCTACTAATCCACTCCAAAGAGCCACAGTCAAACACCCAGCGCCATACAGTCACCAATAACAACATAGCATGGTCTGAGGGGACACGAAATGAATCCCACTGGCCAAAGCTGGGAGACAGACGCCAGTTTACTCATCACATTTGAGTACAGAATACAGTGTGGCTTAGTTGTGGGACCGGGCAAACAGATCTGAGTACAAGGTAAAGACTAGTTACACTGAGTATTATGTGCCTGTTTCATTATAAAACTTTTATTTGTGTGTCATGTAGAGAGCATGACATCTGTCAGACACTATCAGGAAAGTCAGAGGACCAGTTATCAAGAAAAATAATAACAAATCCTAGATCAATGGGAATATCACCTGAATTCAGCAGTTCTTGTGTTTGACATTAAAGCTACTTAACTGTGCCTCGTGATGCATACCTTAGTAAATAAAATGATATGGCATAAAGAATATTTAAAAGTGACATATCAAACCGTGCCAACATTTGGACATTAGATGCACTTAATGTAATGACACCTTATCTTTTTGACAGCCCAGGCTCAGGTCTCCTTACTTAACAATAGGAATAGTTTTAATTTAGACAACACTGGGAAATTCAACAAGAAATATCACTGGTATTTGCCAATTTTATGTACAACTCAATGAGCTGACCGGACACAAACCTGAAAAAAAAAGTTTCAGTCAGGAGCAAACAAGTGTGCTGACAAAACTTTTAACACATGACACCACCTGTTTTGTCATTATTACAGTCACACATACAAGCTTCACTCAACTAGTTAAAAACACCATACTGACAAAAATTAGTGGCAAGACAGACCTAGACTCTTGCAGTACAGCTAACCGGAAGATAGTTGTGAAGTACTTACTTGTCATATTCTGCATTGTCTTTGTTACAGCGTGCATCCTTGTGCTTCTGCCAGTCCTTCCCATGCTTACAGGTGGTGAGGAGGACTACATCCTCTGAGTTATGAATATGATATAAAGCATTCCTAGTGTCCGAACCTATTCCAGTTAGGTACCTTTTCCCCTTAAAAACAAGCATGTACTTTCTATAAGGGGGGATTGTGTTGTATTTCAGATAGCCCTTTTCCCCACCTGTCCTTGGGTGGTCTTTGGAGAAAAGAGGGATTGAAACGTCAAAGTCAGGCCGAAAGTTCTCTGTGCTGATGCTGGCTTTGGCCAACATGGCAAGGCCAATGTCAAAGCCAAGGTCCTCTGTGTAGTCCGGCCACGTGCCAGAATATAAATTAAAGATGATGTGGTTTTTGCCTCCATTCCACAGAGGGAGGCTCTGGATTTTTGCTTTCAGGTTGTGTACATACTGGGGAGAGAGCTGGTCCCGATCCAGAGTGTCCAAACTCAAGACAAACAGGCATGCCTGCCCTGGGTCAGATGTGTAGAACCTGGAGCCTTCGATAGAGGACAATATGTTCTGATAACTCTCTGAAAGTTTTTCCCCTTTTTGTTGGGGGTATACGTAAACTTTAAAGCCATTCCTCTCACACAGTGAGAAGTCAAAGCAGGACTCCATTCTGCAGCGTTTTCCCGTGTAAAGGCCCGAGTTAGCGTCCCTCTTCTGCCTGGGAGATATGTGTTCAGTGAGATCATCGCTCCGGTCCTGCTCCCAGGAGCTGAAAGGCTGCAGGTACCCCGACATGTGACGCCATCGCGCCCCGGGGCCATAACCGGAGAGTCTGCGGTCATGAGGCCGGCTGGGACCCCGTCTGGACAGGGGGACTTGTATCCCCCCTAAACAAAACAACAGTATGAGACACGCGCCGGTGGAGAACAGGATTAAGTAGCGTTTTTTGGCCTGCATGTGTCCTACAGTTTGGGATGAGATATGCGGCGCTGAATCCAAGAAGTCCCAAAGTTTTGGTTTCACCACCTCCAGCGGGAGCGTTCCGCCATCTTCCCCCGGGCTGCAAGGGCTGTGCGTTCACGTCTCCCTCCTGCTTCAGATGCCTTTCACAAGTCCGAGAACTGATCCAACGCATGTGGGCGATTTATAAAGTTCATCCACCTCGTCTCCTCGTCAATAGTGGTATCGACTAGCTGACAGCAGGTTTTCCTATAGAGGAGAGTGACCCGGTGCTCTCAAATTCGGGCATCTCAAGACGCACCCTAGTTGCCTCTGTGTAATGCCACCTTCACTAAGCCATGTGCCATCGTTGTCACACAGAGTGTCGATTTCAAGTCAGCGACAAACAAACACAGCACCGCACAAAGTACAAACTCAACGTTAAAGCTGTGATGTATTTCCGACTTGTTGCCTGGACAGCTACAACTATTGTCCCTACTGGAAATTAAAGCCGAGCGGCCACTTGAGCTCTGGACATTTACACAAACCTACACTTCGAGACACTGCCACAGTTCCCTCACAAACTGCACACAAAGATACGAGTATCGGTGTGGCTGTTAAATCTACACGGCGCATTGCTCCAGACTACAATGCTAGCTAGCCGGCTAACTAACTAGCTAGTTTCTGAAAACATTCCCGGTTAGCCTGTTAGCTCAGCGAGCTTCAACGCTGGTTGGAAGTACAGGCAACCAGAGACTCTACCCTCTACCTTTAAAAATAACACGTCTCTCCATTCAGCTCATTCTTCTCTCTTGTCGTCAAATCCACATATTCGTTCCTCCGCGAATTTCTCGAGTAGTGTAAAGTATTCAAGTGGTGTTTCTCTCTCTTTCTCTCATACACACATACACAATAACAGGAGTGCAGCAGAGACTGCAAGCCAAGCAGAGCAGCACGGCCGTCCCACTAGGACGACTGCTGATGGTGCTGTGACGTCCTTCCACGGCGCACGGTGCGTTACCATTGGCTCCTGTCACACCCGAGGCGGGCGGGGCTTTCCTCTTGCACCCATTCACATCTTGGAAAAAAAAAAGAAAAATCGAGGAAAGAAAAGATTTCTGTTTAGAGTTTCCAAGAAAAAAATGGAGTGGGCTTAAAATTGTGGTTTGACTATTTAACCATGTGATGGTGTATGGGTTGTCAGTTATATAGACATAGATAACGAAAGTCCTTTAACTTGCTGGGCACACACTAAGGAGTTCAGAAGTCGAGATTCAAGATTTTGTTTTCGGTGTTTTCTTTTTTTCCATTAATGCTGACTTTAATGTGTAAAAATTAAATTAAATTTTATTTACCAAATCACAAACAACAGTCACCTCAAGGCCCTACAATAACAGTACATACAATAAATAACTGTATTTGTCATCCAAAATTAATTCAGAGCTAATATCATCAATATAACTAATACTTGCACCTCAACAGACTCATGAAGGTACTGGCCATAAAGATGCAGGATGTAGGAAATATATTGTATACTATATTGTATTGGCTCATACAAGTATTTGCAGTTGTGTTTCAGTTTACAATAGATGATTATTCAGGAGATGCATCACTACCCTCTATTAAACACTCTCCATCAATGAGAATGAGTCAGACAGAGGGCTGATGGACTTTAACAAAGAAAGTTTGGAAGATGGACTAGTTCCTGTGGATCACTATTCTTCTCTACTTCACCACTCAAAGGACTTTATACAACATGCCTCATTCACCTGTTTTTTCTATGCCCACGTGCTTTCTATCTGACATTCACACTCACTCACACTCTGTTGAACCCATCAGAGAAAAACTTGAGTTTCAGGATTATGTTTAAGGATACTTATACTGGAGCAGCCAAGGATTGATCCACCAGCTTTCCAAATAGTAGATTACCTTCCTGAGCTGCAGCCTTTGGTGGCATTGGGTCTCTGTGTTAACAACGTTGATTAACAAAATGATTTAACATTTGAAAATACTATAAAGGAGCATGTCTGCATTTTCCCAACCCCATCGATGCTGTCTGCTGGACAGTTCCGGTGCATGCACTGGTCCTGCAGAAGTGTCGTTGAGCAAAATGTAGGATTCCGGGATCACACCAGTGCTTTGAGTAGAACACTGATCCCACTGTTGAGTGATAAATAACAAGACAAATCCATCATTTTGGAGCCTGCAGACAAATGGAAAGTCATGCAAAAGGTTGAAAGCAGAATAGAGTTTGGCCTGAGAGGAACTGCTGCACTAAATGAGGACCAGCAGGACAATGGCACTGTGGTGCGTTACTCAGGTCTTTTCTGGCATGTAGTATGCCATAATGTGTTTTCACAGCTGCTGTGGACTGAAAGCCTAGAAGTGATTTTGCAGAAGCGGGGAAAGAGCAAGGAGGAATGTGAAGCTGCGTTCCTCAGGAGCTGTGGACCAGCTATCTGCACTGCCTCGGTTCCCCATGGACCACTGATCAAAGACACGGAGTGATACAAAGGCCACCTCCTCCCTTCCTCTTTGTCTCTTGTCTTTCTGTCCCACTCAACCCACTCCTGCCTCCCCCCTCTCTTCATTATCCCTTCCTCCTGCTGCATTCCTTCCATCCCTCCTGTCTTTCATCCCCTTTTTACTGATTTCCAAGAGGGGGTGGTGCCGATGACTGATGTGAACACATAGATGTTCCTCTGCTGTTGCTGCTAAGATCATCAGCTGTGCCTTGTGTATAAGACAGAGTAAATACAAATCAGCAGAATATACAGGCAATTGGACTCCAGCAAGGGAGAAAAAGGGGAAAAAGCATAAAAAAACAATGAGGTTTTGCTTTTGTCTAACTATAATCCGCAGCTTAATGAGAATGTGGAGATGCTGTCTCCCTGCTGTTGCATTGTGTTTGCTGAACTGAGCACTGGCCAGATTTAGAGCAGCAGGGTGACGGAGCCAGAGCAGCACTCCCACTGTGTTATACACGCAACCATGCCAATATCTAATTTGGATGCACCCAGGTCAGCATAGTTTTCCCAGCCAGGCCGTGACTCAGCCAGCCAGCAGCCAAATGGAGATTTATTACTTCCTTCTGAGTACATTTTGAGGTCATTAATTTGCTGTTTGTTAATCACCGCAACACAACTGCAGTTTTGTTATCAAAATTCCACTCCCTTCGAAAATCTGTCAGAGCCATTCGGTGTGCTAGGCTACACACATGCATGCTTATGTGTGGTTGTGTAAATGCGGCGTGCATGCGTCCGTTCCTCTTTCATGTGCAGTTTAAGTGCACAGCCTTGGATGTGATAATTTAATTTCCACTCCCGAGTCAGACTGACAGCCTTGGTGAGGAGCCTCATACATCTGTGTTGACACTGAAAGGCATGAATCGCACCTGAGCCTATCAAGACAGAGAGTGAAATGAAGGGTTCATGGGAGACGTTTCTATGTCTTACATGCGCAGACAAGGATTAAAGTAGAGGGCTCTTTTTTGTACATCTGCCACCTTTTTCTCTAGTGGGAACAGGTTGTATTATTGGATTAGTTTAATAGTCTTTAACAGTTTAATAGTGTATAAAATAGCTTTTGTGAAAGGAAAAGTTCAATATTTTGGGAAAATAACAAATGTCACCACCACCACTTGCTTATATTATTAAAGGAAAGGTGGGTCCACAAAATCAATAGGAAGCATCCACCAGGAACAATGATTGTCTGCAGTACTGGATTGTAAGCCATTCAATAACTCTGGAGGTATCATGGAACTGACCAAAGTGGTAACACACCAACAAATTAACATTGCAATGCTGTGCGTGGTCACAAAAATATCCCCAGAATCATAATCAGTACCTTGTGATTTTATTGAATCTCATTACAAGAAGGTTAGCATAAAGAGGCCACGGCTGCAGGTGAGCTCTGCCTTTAAAAGTCTGCACCTGTTCCCAGCATTCATGTCTGTGATGTGCTACAGTCACAAGGACCTGTCACATAAATTTGAGAGGCAACTTCAAAGTGTTTTCACCCCGTCATGACCCAGATCATTCAGAGCGAAAAACCATGACCTGTTAAAGGATCAGTGTTCTGTCGCTTCTTGCTAATCAACAAGAGTGGAGAAGAATGATTGGATAGAAAGGGATTCGGGATATTCTTCTTCTTCTTTTTTTTTTTTTTAAATTTGCATCAATTAGTTTTGTGGAAGTATTTATTAGTTGAATAATAGTTTGCAAAAGTCTTGACTTACCCCTCATTTTAAAAATATATTATTTCTTCTATAGACTTTCTTCTTTGGTTTTAAGTTTAAAGTAGTCTTAAGCAATCGTTCTCTGTTGAGCCTAAAATCATGTCAGGCTGATATTGGTCAGTATGGACATTGTGATAGCTGAAGGACAAAGCTAGCCATACCAAATGCTATTTTTTTACTTTTAACAATTGCACAACCTCTGTGTTACCTATTTCACATATTCCTGCATCAATTTTTTTTATTCTCCTGGCAAAATGACAAGAAATGTGACATAGCTCAAAATGTTTGGACAGTACTGTCTTACATTTAAAGATTAAACTTAAAAGGAGCAGGGATATTTGTGAATCACTATCAACAAACTGTTATTCCTGTGGCTGTGTTAGAAATAAACTTGATTATAATGACTGCAATAGACGATTACCATCAAACATCCCCCTCTGTTTCCTTCTCTTCTGTTTGTATTTAAAGGAAAAATCACAACCTAAAACCGCATTTAAATGAGAAGAACAAAAAAAGCACAATGTGCTCAATGTGCACGGCAGAGTGTGTGTGTTGGGACATCTCAATCACAGAGCAGAGATCAGGTTCAATTACACATGCAATAACTTTTCGGTCTCCATAGGCCCAGAAACCATTTATATGCTAATAAGTATGACAGCAGTAATGACTTGCAATAAAAAGACATCTGCTGCTTGATCGAATCTGATATTAGAGCATTACTACAATCAGCCTTTGCTATTTGACTTGAAACCACTTGTTAGCCTCGTAACTCCATGTGGGAAGTGTTTTGGCATCTAGAGTTAGTGATGTAATAACCCTTGTCCTGGCAGTTTTGTGCCTTTCTGCAGTGTGTGTCTGTGTTGTATTTGTGTCTCCACTTGCGTGCACTTAGGGAAAATTGAAGCTGGTTGAGTAAGTGTCAATCATGTGAGCCAAAATTTCAACAGGGGCTATAAAATATGTAAAAACCCACTGGCATATCAGCGCAAAGATCCTTTTCTTCTTCTTTTTTATTTTGATCAGTATGCTCTTCAGAACCAATCCTACTGGAGTCCGGTCTTGAGTCTGATGTATCTTCATGGGAAAACTTCAATGAGTCAACTCGTTTTTGCTCTCATCAGTCATCTGGTATCAGTCTTTACAGTATCAAAAGAAACAACAACAAAGTTAATCCCATAAATGTTACTAAATGCCAACCATATATGGCAGCTAATTTGAACCCTAATTAGTTTTCATACATGATGGATCGAAAGAGTGAGGCACAGTATGCATCCTGTCTAAGTCCAATAAGAGAAGCCTGCTGCATGCAGCTCTCACTTCAAGGGCCTGAAACAAGATCAATGAAGAAGAATAGCAGTGGGACTGGACTACAAATTGAGCAGCTTTAATCACCTCGCACAGTTCACAGCGGTGTGAAAGTTCCAGCCATGAAAAGGTTTAATCACTAGTCAAGCTGAATAGAGTCAACTTGCTGTTAATAAAGGGCACATGGAGCCTGAGGGGGACACATGCATGTGTGTGTATGTGTGTGTGGACTAATGCATCAAGTCACACACATGCTCACACCCATGCACGTCCTTGTGTTAGTGCACCCAGACCAGACATTACCCTCCTATAGCTGCTGAATACTGATAATAAAACCTCCAGTTTATAAATCTCAGAGTCGCTGTTTCTGAAAAATATTCGAAATTTGAAATTCGGCAAGTTAGTTAACACATGAAGCAGGTCACTGTCAGCCAATTGAGTGGCTTTATTTACAGAGAAGAATTACTTAACCTTACTGTCGATGGTCACTGACTGCTCAGGGGAGAGAGAGCGAGATCTGTCAATGCTCTTAATGGGCCTAGAAATGAGGGCTATTTAGTCATTCTCCTGTCGATGTTTAAATGAATATTCAATATGTGTAATATTACTCCCTGGGATAAAATTGCAGCCTTTTTCCCCCTCTGTACACATTTGTCTAATATTTTTAGAATTAAAGCAGTTCTTCAGTGAGATCCCAGAAAGACCAATCAAGATAACAAGCACAGGAAAGCCTCAAGGCCCCTGAAGGTTAATGAAGAAGGTGTGTAATAAGAGACCTCATTAGTGAAAACCTTTCATGATGCTTCCCGGGAAACCCATATAGCTGACCCAGGTGCTACTGAGAATGTGACCTTGGTGTGATGGTAAACAGGTAATGAATCCATCGGCTGCAGGGACACAGCGTGTAGCATGTGGACAGCTGGGTCAATGAAGAGGCAAGCAGTGAATCTAAATTGCATCGGTCTCTGTCAGGGTTTCTCTGTGTAAAACGCTTTGGAATAATGCTACTCCAGTGGCTGGGCGAGAAAGGGAGCACATTAGGCATAGCTCTCTTTTGCCATATGTTACACCCTGTGTCCCATTTCCTTGTCAGTCACTACTCTGCACTAATGATGAAACTTAAAACCATTAAGGACAATCTGTAAAAACAGCCTGAGACAGAGAGTCTTTTGTATCTCAGAGATAAGATGAGGTTAAGATGATAAAGCAATTTTGCAGGAAAAGACTGACAGCCCTTGCACTGCGTTGGAATTTAATTATTGGGGGGGGCGACACGCTGTACAGTCTGCTGTGGCACACAAAGACATCAAATGGCTCGTGATTGAGATGAAACCTTGTTCTCGTCACACAGAGAGGTGGCAGGTCAAACAAACAGCTCTCACCATCTGAATGCTATTAACCTCTGGCTCACACTGCTTTGAGGGAAGGGCCTGCCAGCGTTTTAGACTTATCGGCAATAGAGCTCCAATTCAATCAGAGTTTTGAAGGAAAAATGAAGGCTTGTACTAATTCATCCATGGTGGCCATGTGCTGGTCATAGAAACTTTTTTTTATTTTTAAAAAATGTATTTATTTTTTAATCCAAGTTGGGAACATGCGAAAATAATGCTTCAGGCAAATATATTTTCATGCAACAGTAGTTAGAGAAAGGTCTGTTTCAGATGCCTGCAAGAAAACACTTTTTTTGGGGGGGGTGATATTTGTCGACTGCAAACCATATTTTGAATTTCTTCCCTGTGGATTTAATTTCAGTTTAGATCCTATCCCTGTGGAGCAAGAAACCTGCACACAGTCTGGTCCTGAGTGTGTGGTGCAGCAGCAGCGAGACAGACAAACTGAGGGTTTAGTGGACCTCTGTCGCCACCTAGCGGAAATATGCAAACATAAGGGATCTGCCTGATTTGACTTCAAAGTACAGGTGTTCTAACAAACCATCCTCCTTTGGCAAAACGTCCTACCGTAAGTAGTTTATGCACATTTCTGCTGTCACAGAGTAATTCCACCACAAATTTAACTAGGTATGACGGTTTGCCACTTATGTTTGCCCATCACAGTATGCTTGTAGCTCATATTCATAAAGCCAGGACGGTTTGCCACTTCATTTTACCCGTTAAAGTATGCTTGTAGGTCACATTCACAAAGGTAGCATGGTTTGGCACTTCATTTTACCCGTCAAAGTATGTTTCCAGAGCTTATTAACAAAGGTAGGATGATTTGCCACTTAATTTTAGCTGTTAAAATATGCTTGTAGGTCACATTCACAAAGGTAGTACGGTTCGCCACTTAAATTCGTGTTGTGCGCATACGCAGAAACAACGGGTAGGATGGTTTGTCAGGTAGGATGGATTCCCAGAACACCTGCTTCAGTTAATCTTAGCTGCCCTTCTTATTACATTCAGGAACGTTTATGCCATGGTATGTTTCGATAATAAAACAAGCAATAATACATCAGCCTATTACTATGTAGTGGAGGTCAAAGCGTTTGACAAAGTTGTTCCCGCTCGACTCCGGGGCAGTGGGTGAACAGAATCAAACACACCCAGCAGCAAAGTCATGTGGCTGGTCATGAGGAAGTAAATAGGGAAGAGGAGCTGCAAGGAGGTAAGTACCTTTCTCCAGCAGTGTTGGGGTTTTTAAACGGTACACTCTCGACTCAGACGTCAAAATGTAAAAGGGTCATCACTCACGTGGTGTTTGGACCTGTGCACGCGCTCGTGTGTCATCTTCAGCGTAAGATTTAATGAAAATAGTTAGCAGGTAGGCTACATGCTAACGTTAGCTCAGTGATAACTTATAGTTACAGGTTACAATCATATACTAACTTCGGTTCTGTTTTTGGTCTGTCTCTAAGAAACAGGAACATTGGAAAACCTTATGGTTTTTAGGTTTTACAAACGCAGACACGTCAAGATTGAAATGTGAGAAAATGATGCTTATGAATGATAATAACATCTCCTCGTCGCAGTCAATTGTTGTAATAATGATGCCAATAGATTGTAATAAGCTCTTTCTGTTGTCTGTGCGACAAATGTCCTGCAGCTTCAGAAAGGCCTCAGAGAGCCTGCGTGCTGTTTTAAGTTGACTTTTTTCACTTTTCCTTTGTCTCTCAGGTGTAGCTACAGTATTTGCTGCAATAAAACTTATTACACTATCTTCCTCCTCCTCCTCGTCTTCCTCGTCCTCCTGTATCCATTATGGTGGACTTCCTGGCAGACAACAACCTGTGCGGCCAGGCTATCCTCAGGATAGTTTCCAGAGGAAATGCCATCATTGCTGAGCTCCTACGCCTCTCTGACTTCATCCCCGCAGTTTTTAGACTCAAGGACAAAAGTGACCAGCAGAAATACGGAGACATTATCTGTGACTTTAGCTACTTCAAGGTATGAACTACATCAGGAATTCAAAAGATCCTTTCATTAGCTGGGACCACTTCCTCATTGAGATTTGGCAGGATTTATAGTAGGCGGTAGGTGGAGTAAACATGAATTAGGGAAAGCCTCAGAGCGGATTGGCATTAGCTCTTGGGCCAGGCATGATCAAAAAATGTATGAAAAAGGATAATCTGATTGTAAAGTGTATTTTAATTCTGCAGCTGTTCACCGCTAACAAAACATGTACTGGTAGAAAGAGGGGAGTTTCACAGGGTTGCCGGTAGGTAGCACACAGTAGTGGCTGCAGTGACTCCAGAGATTGTATGGATATATGCCATGTGTCCCGAGGGGGACACATTGACTGTTTGTGAACATTGTCAACTTTGTATGTAAAACTTTATATTTAGCCATGTATTTGACTTTACTTTTTTACTTATTTTGATTTTACTTTGGCTTTACATTTTGAATTACTTTATTTTTATTAAGGGGAGTGTATGAGATGTAGTTCTGCTCCTGAAATTCACATAAATGATCTCCAATTACTCTGTGGTGTAAAGTTTACCGTGCTTGTACTGAGAAAGCTGCAAGAGCTTATCCAAGTCTCTATTTGAGGAAACTACACACACAAAGGATACTCAGTTTTGCAGTAGTCAGCACAATGAAATATTCAATTGATGTGACTGGGATAAATACATACACCCTAATGGTTTTGACATTTAGCTGTAAGTCTTCCTAAAAAGCAAAAGATAATAAAAGCAGTATTATTGCTTTAGTTTCAGCTGTCTTTCGGCATCGTTTGGATTTGCTTTGCATTGTCACACAATGTTGCTTCCTGTTCAGGGTCCTGAGTATTATGAAGGAAAGCTGGAAGCCAAACCGGAGCTTCAGGACTTGGATGAAGAGTTTAGAGAGAACAACATCGAGATTCTGTCAAGGTTCTATCTGGCTTTTGAGAGCGTCCACAAATACATAGTGGATCTTAACAGGTATAATGAGATGGAATTATTGGAATTAATTATGTCTTAATCAAATAAAAACTAAAACCACAGTGCTTGACCGTGAGGAACACTGTTTTCTGTTTAACCACATGCTAAATAGCCCTGTTTTAAAAGATGTCGATGAGCTATTTTTTCCCTCTCTTAAGATATTTGGATGACCTACATGAGGGTGTTTATATTCAGCAGACCTTGGAGACTGTGCTTCTAAATGAGGATGGGAAACAGCTCCTAGTAAGTAACACAAATGCAAATTCATTTTAATTTTGTAACATTACAAAACAAGTCTGCATTACATGCAGGCTTACATCTTTAAATATCTGTTCCTGAGAATTAGTCGCCCGTGTCAGATGAATGTGCATGCTTAACCCTCAAAACAACACATCAAAACGAAACGAAACAGCACTCCAGGAACTGATTGGTCATGTTTTCTCTTCTCCCAGTGTGAAGCTCTCTACCTGTATGGAGTCATGCTGCTGGTTATTGACCAAAAAATTGAAGGAGAAGTCAGAGAGAGGATGCTTGTTTCCTATTATAGATACAGGTGCGCTTGTGACTCACATCCCCACACATCCACATGACACTCTCTTTGTGACTCACTTGCTCAGTGCACTCCAATCACCTGTTAGCCAGTGAGCTTGCTTCCAGTGAGGGTGAGTCACTTACTTGACTCACCAAAAGGTTAACTCCTGTGTCAGTTCAAGCTGACACAAAAGTGTACACTACACACAGAGGGATGCTGTTTACCCATAAATAACATTCCAGTTGTATTTCACGGCTATTAATAATTCTTCTTCTTTATATTATTACTTTTTTGGGGGTTATACTGGCACCAACAATCCATTCTTCTATTTGGAAAAACACGTTTTTTTCTTCAGTGCTGCCCGTTCCTCGGGCGACTCCAACCTGGATGACATCTGTAAGCTCCTGCGTAGCACCGGCTACTCCAGCCAGCCTGGAGCCAAACGACCAGCCAACTACCCGGAGAGCTACTTCCAGAGAGTTCCCATCAGTGCCACTTTTACTAGCATGGTCATTGGGAGGCTGCGCTCGGACGACATCTACAACCAAGTGAGAAACATTTGGTCCAAAATCTCTTTGTGGTTAAACTAAATAACAGATCTTGTCCCACAATGTTTCCCTCATTACAAATTTTTAAGACGTTTTCCTCCTCTCCTCCAGGTTTCTGCGTATCCTCTACCAGAACATCGCAGCACAGCACTGGCTAACCAGGCGGCCATGCTCTACGTCTGCCTCTTCTTCAGCCCCTCCATACTGCACACCCAGCAGGCAAAGATGCGGGAGATAGTGGACAAATACTTTCCTGATAATTGGGTGAGGCACTTGTTAAGTCTTTTCCATTTGCAGTAGATCTGAATATAAACATCTTTATAAAATGTTATGTCATTTATTTTTAAATGTGTGCCATGTTTTGGCTCAGTTTTTTTTAAATGTTGAGCATATTTTTCTGAAGTGTAGTCTCTCTGCAGGTTATCAGTATTTACATGGGGATCACAGTGAACCTGGTGGAAGCCTGGGAACCATACAAAGCTGCCAAGACTGCGCTCAACTACACCCTGGACTCTGCTAACATCAAAGAGCAGGTATTAAAAAATACATTAGCTTCAATGTCAGAGAGACCTCCGATTCTTTCATTTACAGTCCTGCAGTGTGCTTATTTGTTCTGTGCGGGTAGTGATGACAGCGTGCACAGAATTTGTAACAGCACACAATGTAAACAGAAACAAATTTCAGGAAGCCATTCATAAACTTTTCCCGGAAAGCTCATTTAAAATATGGGGATGCCTGTAGAGCTGTACGCTGTAAGAGTCATTAAAAAGTCCTCTCTCTCTCTCTCTCTCTCTCTCTCTCTCTCTCACACACACACACACACACACACACACACACACACACACACACACACACGGCAGGAGGAGCTAACTGAATAATCCACATTTAGTCTTTCACCTGCAGACCAGGCCATTCTTACTAATGACCACTAGTGGGAGTGAATGTATGAATAATTGACTACCCCGAATGAAAGATGGTGCACTGTATACAAGAGCCATGTTTTTTTTTCACTGTACGTGTAGGCTACTCGGTATGCAGCCAGCATGGAAAGCCTGAGGCCTCAGGTGCAGCAGCTGCTAAAGGAAGGTTTCCTCAGGGAGGAAATTATCTTGGACAACATCCCAAAACTGCTCAACTGTCTGAGAGACTGCAATGTTGCTATTCGCTGGCTGATGTTGCACTCTGCAGAGTCAGGTGAGATACTGCGGTTTCTTTTTTCCTCATTTACATTGGTGTAAGCACTTGTGTTGCATTTACAGTCCTGTGAAAAACAAAGTAAACCCCATAATTCAGCTTGTAAAAAAAACTTTTAACATCAACAACTTGAAGTCATTTTTCTGTATGACACTGTGGAGGACTTTTTGGCCCACTCTTCTTTACAGTGTTGCTTCAGTTCAGAGCATATCTCTTTTAAATGCTACAGCATTTCAATCAGGTCAAGGTCTGGATCTTCACTGGCCATCGCAGCACCTTGATTCTTTTCCTTTTCATTTATTCTGAAAATACACACGCCAAACTAACCGTTTAGTTATTTTTAACTTCCTCTGAGCATTCCACAGTCTGACCTGTAGGGTGATGCTGGGAATACCACAATCTTCCACTTCTGGGAAGATTGTGGTATTCTCTTAGCACACACCTGAATGCTCCAGACCCGAAAATTGCCAAAACGTCAGCTTTTATAGAGGTGCTGACACTTGCTAATGATGAGTTAATCAAGTGCATTTGATTTAGCAGCACCTGGCTGCCACTTCGCTCCTATGGGAGCAGTAAGGGTATTCTGAAAACGATTTTACACATGACTGTAAATGTGTAAAGTCAAGGATGAGTCTGAAATGAACTCTGAAATCTGATCCTTAATTTTAATTTACCTGTATTGAAATGACACTGTTCGTAGAGTAAATGTCCAATGAAGTCCAAACATTTATAAGGGTGATGTTGGTGAAAATAGTGTATTGATTTGTGATCAGTCATCCTCTGTCTCATAGCCTATGACCCAAACAACAAGCGGCTTCGTCAGATCAAAGACCAAGTACTTAATGACTCCAAGTACAAACCTAAGATCCTTTTCCAGCTGCTGCTCGACACAGCTCAGTTTGAGTTCACACTTAAAGAGGTGAGAGTCTTTCATCAGTGTTACATAATATAAGTGATCACAGGGAAAAAAGTGAAAAATGTTAAAGACAAAAGTGTAGCATTTCTTTAAAGTGATCTTTTCTCTTTTTTAAAGAGTAAAAATGGAAAATGAGTTCCTTTATAATTTCAAAGTGATCTGTCCAGCTGTAGTCCTCGTTAGGTGTGTCCGCCTGGTTGCCTGTTAGCCTACTGTCAGGTAGCATATGGCTAGCCTGTGTGTCATTTGGAGGGGACACAAATGTAATGTTCTAATTACGCATCTCATCTGACTAATCCTCCCTCATCAGCTTAGCATCTGCGCTATTCCTCTTCCAGATGTTCAAGCAGATGCTGTCAGAGAAGCAGATCAAATGGGAGAGCTACAAGAAGGAGGGATCAGAGAGAATGACTGAGCTGGCTGAAGTCTTCTCTGGTGTCAAACCTCTTACCAGGGTGGAGAAAAATGGTGAGTTACACTGTGAGAATGGATAAGGTGAAGTAGTTCTGACTATGGGAGCCTCGGGCATGCAGCTTGGATTATTTCAATGTTGGGACATGAAATCTTAAAAGATTTTAAGCTTGAAGGCGTTCAGAGGAAAATGTTGAGGCAGGGAAACAAGATGGAAAAAATGCATTAAAGGTACACACGCAGGGAGCGGCGGATTAAATTTACATCTGTCATACTTACCTCGAGCGTAACTGCCGCTTGTGAAATACTTTGGTAACATTTTGTATCTGCTTCAATGACACACTTTTACTGTCCTTGGCAGAGAACTTACAGGCCTGGTTCAGGGAAATCTCAAAGCAGATTGAGTCTTTGAACTATGAGGACTCCACGGCTGCTGGGAGGAAGACGGTCCAGCTTATACAGGCTCTTGTAGAGGTGAGCATGATAATTATATTTCAGCATGGCTTTACATTTTTGGATTAGCACAGTGTAAGGTAACAATGGTGCTAATACTATGTTTTGATTGCCTTAACTTCATGCATAGAAAACAAGCAAATCCAAGTACAATGTTTCAGAATGGCGGAAAAATTAAGAGATGATTTTTTTTTACTGCTATTAAATGCATGTAAATAGAAAGACAGAGGATTATGTAATAGGAATATTGTGTTGGCACAGTGGCATCATTTTCTGCTCTGTCCTGCCAACATATATTAAAAATACTGAACTGGAACTAATAGAATTTGGCAGCAAAGCTTGGAACATGTTTATATAAAGCTGCTGATAATTGCAAGAAATGTAATCAATACCAATACAAAATTATTATTACTATTTTAAAAAATATTGAAAGGAAAGCTGTCAGGCTGTGCCTATAAAACCTTCTCCTTTTGGACTTCAGGTCCAGGAGTTCCACCAGCTGGAGTCCAACCTGCAAGTTTGTCAGTTCTTGGCTGACACCAGGAAGTTCCTGCACCAGATGATCCGCACAATCAATATCAAAGAAGAAGTCCTTATTACCATGCAAATAGTTGGAGATCTGTCCTATGCGTGGCAGATTATTGACAGGTATTTACTTCTTTGTTTACTTAATAAACAAAATAAGGCCAGTGTAAAGTAGTTAGTTTAACTAGTGTCATATATAGACACAGTATCTCTTAATTTTGTCATCAGGTTAGTGAATCTTAGTGGAGCACAGTCACTGTGCTCTTCACTTGGTTTGCAAAACACAGCAGCAACTCATTCTGCTTACCTTTCTATACTGCAAACCATCACAAAACCACCACAGAACACTGCAAGTGTTTTGGCTTTGATTTATTTCACTTGTGTTTTTGGTTTGTCTGTGTTGATGAATTCGTCTTTTTTTCCTGACTTGTGCTTTATTTTACAGCTTTACATCCATTATGCAGGAGAGCATCAGAGTCAACCCATCCATGGTTACCAAACTGAGAGCTACATTTCTGAAGGTGAGGGTCTATTTATGTCTAGAAGTGGGACAAAATATGCCGATTACAATACATCCCACTGCTTCCTCTTGCAATATGACTGTCGACTCGGTGCTAAACAGTGTTATTGTCAAACAGTTTGACTTTTCAGATTCACTGCTTCTTGACTCACTGTAGTAGCACTCATTATTTAGCATATTAGAGCTACTTTCCCCCTTCAGTTGCACCAATATCTTCATGCATCACAGATAAATGTCTTGCGAAATGTATGAGTATTGCAGATTCACTGTGGTAGCATTTCATGAACAAATTTACACGTCCAGCATATACACAGTCGTTTTTGGACTCGCCTATTCTTAATGCAGCTGTTTACACCGATCACGTAACTTTGCTGAACGAATTTGCAACATTCATTTTTTCGAATCAAGCTGAACTTTTCAGATTTTTTAGATCCAAATAAACAAATGTGACTAATCTAGCCACTGCATTTGTCAATGAGTGTGATGTTGCTCTAAACATGCAACGGTGCTGAATATACAAATTTAAAAATTAATACTTTTTTGCCTCAAAATCTCAGTTTCTTCCTTTTCTTGTTTAGAAACATCAGGAACTTCCTTATGATTTATGTCAACTTCATTTTTTGTTCTGTGTATTTTTTAAGGACAAATTTTCCGCTAAAACGTAAACATTACACAAGTATGCATCCAAAAAATTTGCAAATTCGTGTCACTTTTTTGCAGTCTGCTCACGTGGACCATCATCTCGATATGGAGAAATGTTACCTGTGATTTAAAAATCATTTTTTCTGTATGTGTGTGTGTGACCAGCTGGCGTCTGCATTGGATCTTCCATTGCTGCGTATCAACCAGGCCAACAGTGCTGACCTGCTGAGTGTTTCTCAGTTCTACTCTGGAGAGTTGGTGTCCTATGTGAGAAAGGTAGTGTATGATGTCATTTTTTCTGCTTCTCTTTCCTCTTACAAAAGCTTTTGCTTTGAAATGTTTTGGTCTAATATTCTCCTAGCGTGTAGTCTCGTTATTTTAACAAATGAGCTCTGCATGCTGCAAACTGTTTGTCAGTATCAGTGCTGTAGCAGCTGCACGAATGATGAATTTTTGAAAAACCATCTGTTTGGCAAATGTACCCAAAAAGAAGTGCTTAGTGCATCTGTACCTTGACGTTGTGGTAACTTCTTAGCTATAACTTTATGCTTGGAAGATTTTTTCCTTCTGGCTGTACTCGAGATCCTTGATCTAATGGATATACAATAAACAGTCCTTTTTTTAAATCTTCTTGCTTCCAGGTGCTGCAAATTATCCCAGAGAGCATGTTCACTTCGCTGGCCAAAATAATCAAGCTTCAGATCCACGACATTATGGAGGTGCCCACACGGCTGGATAAGGACAAGCTAAAGGACTACGCCCAACTGACGGCTCGCTATGAAGTGAGACAAACTGATGTGTATGAAACTGTCTCCTTCCCCTTGAGTGTTGATCAGAATGTCACTGACGTAAAGAAAGGGGGAAAAAATATCTTCAGATGTTGTATAAAATAAAATAATAAAAAAATAGATAAGAGAGCTCATTTTGTTCTGTTTTGATCTCGCCTCATCAGCTGTATGGGAGTCGGAGGCAATCATGCTAACATTTTTCAATCTGCTCACAGCTTTTGATGTGAAATACAAATTGGAAAAGGAAGCGTGATATGGAAACAGATTGTGCCAGCAGACTTAGCTGAATTGGATTAATTAGAGTGTGAAGTACTGAAGTTACTTTTTAATTTTTTTTCAGTCATATTTGGAATTGCAGTCCAGTGCCTTGAAATTAAAATAAGATCATTGTAGAGTGAGACTTTTTTTGTTCTTTAGACTGAAAATCAAACAAAACATTGGCTTTTATATCAATGATTGATATCAATATTATTCATATATATTATATTTTTGCATGCCTAAACATCGTTCTGCTCTGTGTCTTTGCAGGTGGCAAAACTAACTCATGACATATCTATTTTCACTGAGGGCATTTTAATGATGAAGACTACTCTCGTTGGGATCATCAAGGTAAATGCAGTGATTAAGGTTTCTGAACTTTAAGAACAAAGATTTCTGTCTTTCAGAAGATTAATACAATCCTGCTGAGGGATTTGGTGCAGCACAGGTTTGCTTTATTAACACACTGTGATGTTTAAGGTGGATCCTAAGCAGCTTCTGGAGGATGGCATCAGGAAGGAGCTGGTGAAGAGGGTGGCTTATGCACTGCACAAAGGCTTAATATTCAATCCAAAGGCAAAGGTGAGATGCTACACCTGTTGTATGTTATGGATTATTAATCATCAAATAAAGTTTGTGATATATTTGCTCTATGTTGACCAGTTTCCATGTTAAGTTTCCCAATGATATTGAAGGATTAACAGCAGTGAAATAAAATAATAGAGAAAAAATACTGAACTCTTTCAGCCCAGTGAACTGATGCCCAAGTTAAAGGAGATGGGCGCCACCATGGATGGCTTCTACAGGTCGTTTGAATACATCCAGGACTACGTCAGCATTTATGGCCTTAAAATCTGGCAGGAGGAAGTGTCCCGCATCGTCAACTATAATGTGGAACAGGAGTGCAACAGTTTTCTCAGAACCAAGGTCGAACTTCACACGCTTTCTCCTTTTCCCTGAGTAGTGCACTGAGAGCAGTTTGTCCCTGACTGATAGATTTTCTTATCTATCAGTCAGGGGCGCGTTCTAGTTGTTTGGCTGTTTCTCAGTAATAGCAGTTGGCTGATTGGCTTGTTTCTTGCTTCTCTTCAGATCCAGGACTGGCAGAGCGTGCACCAGTCCACCCACATTCCTATTCCCAAGTTTCCCTCTGTGGACGAGTCTGCCACTTTCATCGGTCGTCTCTGCAGAGAAATCCTCCGAATCACTGATCCCAAGTATGTCTCCACAGACATAACAGTGGAAGTGAAATAAGAGTTAGCGAAATTAGCAGAATAACTGAGTTTATATCTGAGGATGGAGGAGAAAAAATCTTTGGTTATGCAGTTTATTGATGGTGGAATAAACTGATTCTTTCTATAGGGTGACGTGTTATATTGACCAGATGAATACCTGGTATGACCTGAAGAGCCACCAGGAGGTGACTAACAACAGATTGTTCTCTGAGATCCAGAACACCCTTGGTACATTTGGCCTTAATGGACTGGACCGCCTGCTCTGCTTCATGATTGTCAGGGAACTTCAGGTATTTACCCCAATATTTACCTCAGTATCCCCCCACTCCCCCCCAAAAAAGATGCCATTCAGGTCAGCAAAGATCAAACCCTGAAATCATGTCAATGTTGGTAGTATCTTTAGTGCATTTAGTATGGCTCCTAGATTGTAGTAATGTGTGTGTTTGTCTCATCAGAACTTCCTGACAATACTTCAGAAGACCATCCTGAAGGACAAAGCTGTGGTGGAGGTCTTCAGAACATTGCAAGGTGCCGTCAGCCCAGTCCAAGGCATTGTGGGTAGGTATTCACTTAGAGAATCTATAACCTGCCTTTTCTTGTACAGATCTAATTATTGTTTTTGTTGCTGTAGCTAATGCCAGCAAAGTCTACAGCAGTGCTGTGGCCAAATCCCAGAAGATCTGGGGTACATATCTGGAAGCCATCATGAAGGTACTGCTCCATGTTCCCACGTTAGTGAATAGAAAATAAAAGTAAAAAAAGAAAATCCCTTTTTTTGGTCTTTATTGTCACAATTTTCTGATGAAGAGATTAAAATAATTTTGAATGCATGTGTTTATTGAAGGTTGGTCAGATGCAGATTCTCAGACAGCAGATCGCTAATGAGCTTAACTACTCCTGCAAGTTTGACTCCAAACACTTGGCGGCTGCACTGGAAAACCTCAACAAGTCTGTATATTCTTACCATAATGGCACTGAATTGTTTTTATGTTTTCTTTACTTACCCCCCAAGTGCTACTCTGTGTTAATGACTTTCATGATGGATGCTCCTGCTAATTGCATCATGTCTGTTTTAGTCTCACACTGTTCTTTTATGCTGACTCTGATTATGTTCTTGCCAGGTCTCTGCTGGCAGACATTGAGGCCCATTACCAGGACCCATCCCTGCCTTATCCTAAAGAGGACAACACTCTTTTGTACGATATCACTGCCTACCTGGAGGCTGCTGGCATTCACAATCCTCTCAACAAGGTTTGAACAGAAGGGGCATCTCTTCCCACATAATCAGTTAGCCTTGTTCTGATTTCACCTGAATCGAAATGAGTCTTTTCAATGACGACCACAAAATGCAAGCTGTTTTTTGCTTTCTTTGGCTATACATTAGCAGATGTTCGTGTTCAGACTCTTTTTGTTCTACTTATGCTTCACACAGATCTACATCACTACAAAGCGCCTCCCGTACTTCCCCATCATCAACTTCCTCTTTATTATTGCTCAGCTGCCTAAACTTCAGTACAACAAAAACCAAGGTGATTTCCCCCCCCCATTAGTTCACTGTAACCTGTTTGAAGTTGATAAGAGATCAGGTTATACAGTTTTGAGTACAATGGGTACCCTGCCGCCTCTTCACTTAGTTCAGTTGCAGCAGACTTTATTATTTTTCAGAAAGCGGCATTAAATCTTATGGATTTGTTTTTCCCCACATTTTTCTGCTAACGCACAGTCCCTGAATGTCTCTGAATGTGGTTGTAATTTGATGTTTTGTGTTATGGCAGGAATGACCTGCAGGAAAGCAACAGACCCGGTCGACTGGCCTCCACTGGTGCTCGGCTTGCTCACCCTGCTCAAGCAGTTCCACTCCAGATACACACAACAGTTCCTGGCTCTCATTGGTCAATTCATCCGCTCAATCATGGAGCAGTGCACAAGGTAGCAAAACAGACTTCACAACTTCAGAAAGATTTCTAAAATAAGATTCGAAATCAAATATTCTGTGTGGTAGGTTTCCTTGGTGATGATTGTGGATTGTGTTACCGGACATAAAATGTATCTGGTTATAGCCTCATGAAATCATATTAAAGCTTCCGTTTGATCCTGTTATAGTCAGAAAATCCCTGACATGCCTTCTGATGTGGTGGGAGCTCTGATGTTCCTTGAAGACTACGTGAAGTACACAAAACTGTCACGTAAGGTAGGTGCAACTTTCCCTATATTATTTGTGTTAGTGTTAGAAAATATTTTAAGAGGTTGTAAATGATAAGAGTAGACAAAGTTGACAGTACCCAGGGGTAGTAGTAGAGCTGAAATGGTGAAACATCAATATGCTTAGGAGCATTATTATTGGACAGCCAGATTTAATAACCATCAGCTATGGGAAAAGATTTTAAAATACTATTTTTTGCATCTGTACTCTACTATATTTGTGTGACAGTAACATGTGTTTCCTTGTGTTTTCTGTGTTTTTAAGGTGGCGGAAGCTCATGTGCCCAGTTATATTTTTGATGAGTTCAGAACAATACTGTGAAGATATGGATGAAGATTTTCATTTAAAGATTCGGGTTTTTTGCCGAATGTTTTTTCACTGCAGACATTTTGTCTCAATGTAGTGACTGCACAGGTGTTACTAATAATTAACAACTGATTTGTTAGGTTTAAGTGCTCCAGCAAGCGTGACCACATGTATTAATACTATTTTATTATTATTCACTGTGCCTATTCTACAGTGATATGTCAAATGTGGGGCCTATTGATTTGTTTACTTACATTTCATTCTGCTAACTATCAGTGTCTTGCACTTACAGATTGTAAATGTACACCTTTATGTACTAAGATTCTGTGCCATTTATAAATCAAATGGATTAATAAATACGATTCTTTCTATTAAAAAGGCAGTTTTGTTTCCTTCCGTTTAAACATATTTTGTTAAAGCTTTTACCTTGAAAAACCATACCCGGAAGTTAGAAGTTAGCTTCTGTTGTGGCTCCGTTTTAGCGGGTGATTTGTGTGCGTTTGTATAGCATCCACAGTTTCTATAGTTTATTTACGTTTCACTTGTTGTTTTTATACTAAAAGCGTTTTTGAAACAGATTGTACTTGACGTTCATGTAGGTGTCAGTCATTTTGCCGGCAGAACTAGATACCTGTTAGCAAGCTAGGCTAACGTTAACGTTAAAAGCACGTTAAATTTAGCTCTGGTTTGTAGTCCCAAAGTAATAAAGGTAGCTTTCACAATGTCTCTGAGCGCTGTTCACGGAACTCTGTCGAGTCTAAAATCCTGTCAGGCTGATATCGGGACAGGTATGGACATTGTGACAGACGTGGCTATGGACCTGGCGGAAGCTCAGGGTAAATATTAAAGGTTTTCTCATCGTACTGCTCACCACCTCCATCTGTAATCTCTACATTAATTATTCGCTTACCAGATATATTTTCACGTCTATAATTAATGTTTTTATGTGCTTTAGATTTGTTTTTAAGGTTTATAACTAATTTTGGAGCGTACATTTATAGTACTATGCAAAAGACTTGCATCACTTTAATATTAAAAAAAAGAAGGCACCTACCTCAAGGAACCCAGTGTCATGTCTACATATATTAAATAACTTAGCAAAGACCTGATTTTAAGTTGTATAATTAGGCACTCTGTGTTTTTGCGACAGGCTGCTAGTAACAATTTTTTTTTAGTTGAATCTATGAAGAATGCCAAAGATAACACAATTGGACAGACATTACATAGGATTTTTGCACAAACAAGGTGATTCCCAAAGATCTGATAGTTGTTTGTGTGCGTGTGTGTGTTATGGTGTGACTGCTTAAGTGATTACTTCTTTGGTGTGCACTTATGTTAAAGATGACGAGATGAACCCGGGCATCAAAGAGATGGAGGCCATGATTCTGGAGTGTGCCAAGCTGGACAGGGAGATTAACTACTTTGTTGATGTGGTGCAACAAGTTACAGCTGAGGTGAGAGCAGCCTGAAGGTTTCCTTGCATTAGGCGACTGAGATGATGGATATTACAACAGTGTGCTTAAACCCTGTTCATTGTAGGGAAAGTTTTGATGCACCATTTGACTGTTCTGCTGCATAGTGTAGACCCATCAGGTGATGCCTAGTTGACTCAAGAGGAACATGTCGTTGAAATGCTAACAAGAATTAAAAAACAAACAAACAGCAAAATGCAACACTTGTGCAGGAAATAAGGCAAGAAGTGGAATGCTGAAATATTATTGTCTTTAAATAATCAGTGCATTGTTAATGCTGCTTTTTCTGCATAAAGTCAGAGCTGCACATTAGAGCTCTTAAATGTGACACAGTTATAAACATTATGACTAATAATGAAGTCAACATAAAAGTCAGTTTAGCAACATTTTTTTCAGCACTTGAATATTTTCAGTGATAATGGGGAATAGAGCAGAAAGTGTCCCATGGGATCACAACACACACAGATTGTTCAGCTGCATCTGATTCTGTCATTACTAACATACAGCTCAGCAGGTTAGATCACATCGTCAGGAATGGCTGAACATAATCTTGTGCAGAGTGCAGCATACGTCACCATGGTGACGTAACCGATGACGTGGAAAACTCTTAACACTATGTTCAGAAGAAGACGCAAACCTCGGGCATTTGTGAAGCATTTCTGAATTAAATACAAAATGTAGATTATTGCAAATTATATAACAAATTTCAATCATTGTAGGTTGCCACGCAGCAGCCGGAGGCCATGTTCAGCCTGTCTGCCAAAGTGAAGGAGCAGTTCACAGAGAGAATAGCCCAACTCTCTGACGCTGACCTGCACACTCACCAGAAAGTAATGGCTTTCAAGGAAAGTGTCAAAAACTCTTTCAAACAAGGTAAGGCCTGCGGAGAGACGGAGGAGATTTACTTGAATTAGACTCACCGCAGTGCATTCAGGACTTCTAATGGACTTTGATAATAGCAGTGCTATCTGAGGACTTCTTGCTGAGCAGAGAGATCTTGGGATGTGGCTTTCTTGTTTAGGATAATTAGCTTTATTTTAAAACACGCAGCTTCCTTTGTTTACTGTTGAATGATTGTTTCGCTGTCACCCTGTGGCTGTTATTTTCTGCTTTTTAACTCTTACTAATTACAGCTATGCCGGCCTCATATAGTGCCATGCTTTTGTGAGTCTCTGTAGACATTATAGGCTACATTATGCTAAGTATGTTATTTTCACGAGCTGACTTAAAATGAAAATGTCTGAAAAAAGAGCCAAATGTGATAACCCACTTTGAAGCATGAACTTTGCGAGCCGAGGTGATCATTGCAGTGTGTTCTGTGAGGGCTTAGCCCATTATTATTCACTGAATTAGTATTGCTTCATGTTCCTGCTTGCTTAAAGGCTGAAATATAAATATGTTGAATAGCATAATCCTATGGAGGAGTTTACAAAGGCCACATATAGAGAGCAGTTTCTAATACTTTGGGCTCAAGTTAGCCTTTGAGTTCTTCAGTAGTTGTAGATGTGCCAGGACAACAACTGTAGATATGAAATTTATGTGCAGACTAAAAAAAAGAAGATGAGTTTGTTTTGTGTTTGTTTGGGAGTGTTGTGTATAAAGTTTTGTGTGTGCAGTAAATGTTGGTGGATGGTGGTATGTGCCATCAAATTGAGTCATTTTTACTCTGCGTGGACAAATGGAAGCAAACCGCATGTGCATTGTTTGTTTTTAGCTAACCAGGAGTCAGCAGAGAGCATGGAGGAGCTCGATGAGGACATCGCTGTGACACAGAGTCAAGTCAACTTTACCTGCCCGCTCACACAGGTAGATTACTGATTAGATTTGTAGATTACAGGTAGATTAATCCAGTGTGTTTTCATGCCTCTGTCTTTGCCTCAGAGGTGTTATGTTTTCATTGTGCCCATCTATGTGTCGGGGTATTCCTTCAGTTTAGGCACAGACATTAATTTGGACTAAAGGTTGAGCTCATTAGAGTTTGCATGGTCACAATCCAAAACATTTGGGGGCTAATTATGACAAAATTTCACACCAGTCCCAGGATTATTACAATATTGGTGTTTTTCATTTGGCTCAGGCTAAAACATCTTAGGTGGGTGCCAAAATGTGTCTACGCAGAAAAAAACCCAAACCAAAATCCTGACTGTAAGATGATGTTCCTGCAAAATGCATCATTCTGATCTCGCTCTCTTGCTTGTTCAAACTGCTTTTTCAACAAAACACAGGTAACTTGAAACTTATTCTTTTGTGCCTCTGTTCAAGGTGGAAATGGTGAACCCGGTAAAGAACAAGAAGTGTAACCACCACTATGATGAAGCAGCAATCATAAACCTGATCAAAACAAAACAAAGCCAGCAAAAGAAATGCCGGTAAGACACTGCATCTCTGAGGACCGTTAGAAAGTGGAGTCAGGTTTTCTAGCAGTAAATAACACTGCAGGCTGGTGTGGGACCAGCAGGCTGCCTTAATTTACATTGCCTTTATTATGCTGCTTTGATGTTGGAGTCAAATTACATGTGGCTGATCCTGCAGGAACACTGATAAAATCCCAGCAGCAGTGTTGCTGAAAAATAAACTTGCCTATTGTCTTGGGTCCTGACTGTGGTCACTGCACACACTGCAGCAGTATGTTTTCCTTGTTGAGATTAGGTTTATGCTTGAAGAAATGGTGTTGTACCTGCAGTAAATGGCATTTCATCACATTTACTGCTTTAGCAGCCTCGAAGTTCCCACCGTTCAAGTCATCCAGTTTATCACAGCATGTGTAACGTCAGGGGACTCCTCAGTGTAGAATGCAGACATTATAATAAGAACACAAAAGATGGAAGTCTGGTTGCTGATAGGCAATCAGAATCAAACTGCGAGCACTGGCACAGGAAATAATAAAGCAAGTTTAGGCAGATGTGTAACAACTTAACAGTTACTCAGCAATGAACGGGGCAAAGCTAATATGAAACTGATGCACAGAAAGCTTTTTTTGAGCTGTTCTGCAACTGTTTGTGTGTGTTTAAATGTCTGAAGCAAGTTAAGGTTCTCTGTGTCTCTGCTCTGTAGCTGTCCTGTGGTGGGCTGTGGAAATACAGATGTGAAAGAGTCTGACCTCATTCCTGACCAGATGCTGAGGAGAAGGATCCAGAGCTACAAGAGGCAGAACAACCGGACTTAATAATGAACATTTCTATGGAAATAATCAATAGTTAAAGAAATACATTTTCCGGTAACAATTTTGTACACTGAGAATCTAGAATGTTTATATTGCCATCTACGCTTTTATATAAAATGCCATTCTTTTTTTGTACCTTGTAATTTTTGCTGCTCCGTTGAATCTGGATGACATGTTATAATATTTCATCTGGAGAACTTTCATTGAGTGTAAATAAATAGTAAGATAATTACATGTTTAGTATTTTCACAGTCTGTGGTGGCTACTTCAAGAGTCTATCTGATGCAGTAAATCTACTGAGCCACGTGAGGGCAGTGTTTGCTTAAAGTCAGTGCAGAAATATATAAAGGTGCTTCAGGGTTTTGAGAATCTCCTAATTTCTCAGCTTCACCTACATCTAGGGTTACTGGCCAACATGGCAACTGTAGATCCAAGAAAGGATGATCTTTTACTTAAAATAAAATCCTTCAAAAATGGGCTCAGTGAATGAGCCATAAACAAACAGTTCTTTTACATTGGTGGGAATGCACTTATGTGATTAAGCCTGCTCTCGCTCCTTGTGAAGGGTCTTTGTTTCAAAAGAAGAAACAAACAAAGGCTGCGTTGAGATGAAACTAGGTGAAGCTAATCTTTTAATAGCCTTGCATCAGGAATAAAAAAAAAAATCTGTAATTGCCCTCTCTCTACAGTGAGTGCGTCAAACAGCACTAAGAACATTTCAGTGAAGCTATTAACTGGCAATAAATGACTGGCTAGTGTTGACTCATTCATTTCTCCACTCTACTTCATTTTGAATTGCCATTCTGCAAATCTAATCTTGTTTACTACACAACACGCGAAGTCACTGGTAATTCCCACCACCACCACCCCCACACACACAGAACGCAGTTTACTTTGAGCAAAGTGCACACATGAACACACTAAAGCGTTCATCACATCACAGGAAGGAGCCATCGAGCCGTTTCCTTTGTGAGGATGTAGAAGCGTAAATATCCTCGGGAATCACAATAACCGTATGGACACACAGTGCTGAGAAAAATGAACAATTTCTCACAGATGCTTTCTTATTTCTGGTTCCTGTTTGATCTGGAATTCACATTCATCTCTGGCCTCAAAAAGCTCCAGGAAGTAGGTGTAATGGATGGCTGAAACACTGTAAGCCTGGATATAAGGCCTGTCCAAGCAGGATTTTTACCTTTTGGCAGGAAGTGAACATATTATCACTTCTTGGCGCACGAGTCTTGGCCCGAGCAGCGCTTGAGCTGATTGGAAAGACGGGGCAGAGAACAACGGGCCTCCAATGAGACTCGCATTTTAAAATTCTCCTCTGACACAAGTTTCTTGTTTTCCTTGCCAAGTCCAGGAGTGGCCTGGTTCTGTGCGCTGTTGACACACAGGCTTGGCAAGAAAACAACATTCTCTAAGGTTACCCACATGACCCACCCACCACCTTCTCTAAAGTGAAACAATTTCTGTACAGCATTAGGCTGCTGAAGACTACTGGGAGCAGAAGAAAAACCTAAACAATTGTGTGGCTCCCGTGTTTATGTAAATCCTCCCTGAATGGTGCTCCTTCATTAGGATTCCTGTGCTGTTACTTGGAAACTTGATCTCAATGAAGTGCATTTCACTTTTTCCACATCCAAGCCTCACTGAGCTCAAAAAAAGATTGGCAGGTGAGATGTCAAAATCCAGTGTTTTGTTTTTGTCCTCTGAGTAAACACATAAAAAAAACCCATCCAATTCTATAAAATTCATTTGGATGTGACTGCATAATGTTAGTTTTTGCTTTCCTACAATGACACAACCTGAATTTAAATAGAAACCTGTTAATAAAATATGAATGCGTCACCTTGGTTTTGCAGCATGTCTGAGTTAAACAAGTCAAAGTTGTCTGTAGGGATGAAAAACTGTCAGTTCCCATGAAGTTCCCACTAAATGGGAATTTTTGATGACACTTTTGTTATTTCCTGTTTTGTTGTTTGTTGTGATTTAAAACTCCATTACAAAAAATCTAGCGCCATAACTTTTTCTTACCCTCAAATATAATAATATCTAATTCCATTTTAAGGACCTGCTAGTGGACATATTGCGTAATCCCCTCTCGTCTTTCATATTGTTAACATAGTTATGGCTTTTATTATCGACATTTATCAAATTTCAGAGCTTTTGGGATCCCGGCGTCAGTTTAAAATATTAACGTATCCATTTCTAATGTTCTGCTGATTTTGACTGAAGACTGAACACGCAATGAGGCATAAAAGGCGTACTGTCGCTTTAAATGACAACACCTCCCAGCAGTCGTTGGATCCTGGGCGAGTTTCGCTGCAAAGAAGAAAAAAAGAAAAGAAACAGCCCACAGTGGTTCATGCTTCAGTCTATACAACAGAGCAAAGCACAGCGCAACAGCTTACCATACAGGAAGGAGAGCAGGTGCCAGCGCAGTCTAAACTACTCATTATTTTACTGATGAGACAACAGGAGCGAGTGAGACAGCAGCTGCTGACTGGAGCTGACCTGCAGGTGAGTGTCTGCTGCCCCGCGAGCTTACGTTCAAAAATAAAGAAGAAAATCAGTAAGTGTAGCTACAACTGAGACAGGCTGACGCGACAGGAGCAATGTAGGTGATAGGATACAACACTGAGGTGACAGGAAAAGTAAAAACTGCAGCAATAAGAATAGTTGTGTTGGGATTGTTACGTGGAAACTGTGAGCCAACAGGTGAGTCAGGTCACACCTGTTAGGACTAAGCGTATAACTTGAAGAAATGCCTTTAATATCTAAATTCAACCCCTTTTTTAAACACATCCGTCTTGTGTGTTTCCACATAGATCGACGCAGTTGGTGTTCAATTGGAGAAAATCTGCTGGACATGGATTATTGGTGCCCTTCTTCGCCGCTTTGGATTTAGTTAGTCCCTGCAACCTTTGTTTTTTACGTGTAGTTCCCGGGGACGCCAAGAACAGGTGGATCCTGTTTCTGTGTCAGGCTCAAACCGGCTACCGCTGACCGTTCACCTTTATGGGGAATCAGGTGGAGAAACTAACGCATCTAAATTACGCGGAGGTGCCAACGTCGGACCCAAATGGGTTCGACCCGGAAGACGACGGACCGCGGATTGGCGTGTCTTATATTTTTTCCAACGACGACGACGACGACCAGGACGACAATTTTGATCACTTTCCAGCGGACAAACGCCAGGTAAACCACGAAGAGAAGCCCTTTGACCCCCGGGACGAGCTGGAGTGCGCGATCTATTATCGAGAGGAGTGCGTCTTCGAAAGAAAAACCGGAGCCGCGACTCACTCCGCGGAAAGTCTTCTGAACAAGTGCAGACCGGGAGACCTGCTGGAGTTCGTGGCCACTGGACAGTATCCACACTGGGCTGTTTACGTCGGGGACTTTCAGGTGGTTCATTTGCACCGGGCTGAAATCAAGAACAACTTTCTCACCGATGTGAGCCAGGGCAAACAAGGCCGGATAGTGAACAGCCTCTACAGGTACCGCGCGCTCCCGCCAGAGGTGATTGTGCGCAACGCGCTGGACCACGTTGGGTCAAGAGACAGGGAGCTGTACTGGAGAAATTCTGAGTGTTTTGCAGCCTGGTGTCGCTTTGGCAAACGGGAATTTAAAATCGGAGGGGAGATCAGGATTGGGAAGCAGCCGTACAGGTTAAAACTGCTGTTTTCTGAGAAGAAAAGTCACGTCCTGGAATTTCAAAGCCTGGAAGACGTGATTATGGAAAAGAGGAGGAACGATCAGATTGGTAAAGGTGCCGTGATGCAAGAGTTGGCCAACCATTTGAATACAACACATGAACTCAAAGAGGAGAATTTTGTTAACTGACACTGGATGCACTGGTCATCTGGAGAGAATTTGAGGTTCCACGGTGATGTTCCATGCTCCATTTAAGCGCTTAACCCATGAGGTCACGTAAACGTGTACACTGTGCCAACAAATGTGCATATTCAGAGGGAGTTTATGGTGCATCATGAAAATATTTTTCACCCAGAGGAATTTGTGAATTCCAACTAAAATGCTTTAGCAATGATCAGCGGGGTTAAAGCGACATTTCCATACCTTAATTTGCATTGAAAACAAATAAAAATGAACACACCCCAGTGGCAGATATCCCTCCCTCCTTTTGTAAGAAAATGAGATTTCAGTCTCTACCCCAGGTTAAGCAACCTGTTATGGCGGATACAATTTGCATTGGAGCTTCACCTGCAGTCTAATCAGTTGGGAATGAAGTTAGAATTTAACTGCCCTTAATTATTTTTCTAATCCAGCAATGCTTTGCAGAGAGGAGCAAAAAACTGTCCTTTTAGTCCTGACTGACAAGAGTGCTCAAGCTGCTTGCTCCTGTACAACTCAGGTGTTGGAGACCAACCCACAGAGTGGAAGAGAGAGACGGTTACTCAACGTTATGGTGTTTCAAGCTGGTGGATTGCCTTCTGTTGCTTTATATCCAATCATCACACAGCTTTACCTTCTCTTGGACTTCTTTGTGGACACTGTTGACAGCTATGGGCACTTTTATTAATTCACCTGTTACAACAGTTTATTTTTTGAAGCAGAAAGATGTTTGTATGAAGGATTATGGAAATAAATATATATATTTGAAGAGTAAAGGGTTTTCTTTTTAGCGAACGGTTGGCCTTTAAATGTTTTCTGAGAGCATTGGTACAGTGCTAATCGATAGTTTCAAACCACCAGCCTCAAGAGAGGCCGCTCTATATCCTGCATCCTGAACACCGGCCTTGTCTTTTGCACTGGCAATTGGAGAGCAGCTACACCCCAAGCAATTCAATCCCAGCTCGCAGTTGGAAGAGCCACAGTCATACCTGTTCATCTGCTGCTTTTTGGTTTGTGGTTGCGTGCAGGAAAGTGCAGGCTACCCACACAGTTAAAGCTGCCAGTTTTGATCTAAATATTTTCCTCCGAGCAGCAGCTCCCTGAAACTACTTAAACATCTGCTTTGTTAGGCTGTGTCAAGATGAGTTCCAACTGTGCTGGACATTTTTGCTTTGTTTACACCTCTGCTTACTGAAGATAAGACTCTTTTTTTTTTCCTTGAAATTTACCCAAAGGCTAAAAATGTTTCACATCCATATTTTTCTCTCCTTCCCTCTCCTTGAGCTGCATCATTTATTAAACTTGGGGTAAAGGTGCAGTTAAATAAGGTACAGTTTTATTTCTATTGGGAAACAGTATTACAACAATGACTGAAACACTTTGCAGTGTGTTCACATACAGAGGCTGCAACGGAAATTACAACAGGCTGTGAGGTTGTTTGAAATGCCAGACATCTTGTTTTTTCCCTCCCCCCTGTCTGTGCTTCAGAGGAAACCAGTGATCACGGGTAGTCAGTAGATGAGTTACTTTTTCCTCTGGTGATATTTGCGTGACGATACTGCTGTAGTCATTTTCGTGCAGGTAAAGGTCCCACTGGACTCAAAGCTGGATAATCATCAGCACCCGTACTGAATGGGAAAGCTGCCGAACACATTAGCATTTCCTCAATTCTCTGTGGTCTGCCACGGTGATGAAATACGAATCGTGTATGTTTATGTGGTGCATATTTATGATAATCAGTCATATTTTTCTTTTAGCACCTACAAACACACACAGTATTAAAGCAGCCGCCAGTGGAGTTGTGTAATTGGGATTATTAACTCACATTTTTCATCATATGTGACAAAGCTAAAATTGAATTACACGTACTTCATATATTACGTTCAGTTTGATTTACCGGTCTCTACATAAACTGTATCATGCGCTATTAAAGTAGTGTATGTAATGAAAACCACACAGCTAAGAAAAAGCTAGTTGTGAGTTGAGTTGTGTACTCTGCAGCTGGTGCAAATTTGATGCTGCCTTGTGGGGTTTTCTTGCAAAATGCAATCGATTTGAAAATGTCTGAAAAGTCTTACTAGCTCTTGGTCTTCTTCAGTGTCTTGGTTAACACGCTGCAATGCTACATCACGCATTACTTTACTGTCAGCTGCTAATATGCAAAATAATGTCAAACTGACTGCATGATGCAAGCAAAACAATCACCTTTTGTAGTGTTACTGGTCCAGAAGTTCACACAGTGCTTATAATTAAGCTCATCTTCAGTTTAAGGAGAACCAAATTGAGTCGAGTGTCCTAGTAAAACTGAAAACTGATCAAATTCAAAAGACTCTGGAAAAGAGCCATCAGTGTGATATGCAGCCATACTAGAGGAGGTGTGATCACTTTCAAAGATTTCTTTCACTTTTTGTGTTTTATAAATATCTTTTTTTTTCTTTTTTTTTTTAAAAAAAACCTGTAAAATCAGGGCAAGATTTTTGATTTGACACGTTGACTCATTCATGTTGCATTTTGGCCGATGAGTCCGTCGTGTTTCCTTTGCAGGGTTGGAGGAAAGCCCACATCCTTCTGGCAAACCTGGCAAGGTTACAGAAGCTGGGGACAAGCCAGAGCTCCAATCAAACCCACCCTGTGTTTACAAAATGTTGTTATCTAAAAAAAAAACTTCTTCCCACACGCAAATATGTCTGAGCTTTAAAAGAGAGTGCTTATGAGGAGATCAGATCATATCTGACAAGCCTACAGGAAGTGGGAGTGTATTTTAGATGTGGCCTCGAGCAACGGCGAGATTGTTATCCATGTGGGACAAACACTGTGTAGTGTAAATATGGATTCTTTGAGGACATTTGACAATTTCAGGTTATGTTCTGAACTACTTAGAGTTTGAATCTTACCTCAGGGGTTTTTTATTAGATTGCCAGCGACTCTTACATGGAAAGGCTTGCCAGAAGTTAGGATTCTCCTTAACCATTAAAGAATGGGATTGAGAGTGGCTGCTGGGCTAAAGAGTGTGCTTCTAAGATATGATAGTGAAACAGATTATTAAGATTACTCCAGCTTTTGATTAGCAGTGCCATACTGGGCATCTCATTTCAATAATGACATGCACAAGAGCCATTTTAACGGCTTACTGTAAGAGTGCGAATGTATTTCCTTGCCTGTAAAATCATCTATCTGCCATAGACAGGAACAGAGTGCTGTGGGGTTTTGTTTGTCAGGCCACTCTCTCTGCCCACTCACCTGAATCATGTTTATGAGAGGCATTTCCATGTGAATTAGAGAGTATAATGAAACTCCAAAAGCCCTTGTAACTCTAAAATTAACTACACTGCATTCATTACTAATCATCGATCCACAGAGCTGCAACTTACGCAGCTTTGTTTTCCCCCTTTCCTGCGATGAACTTTACTTAGACTTAGCACTACCCACTTGTGCTGGGTTAATTATTCATATGGGACTCCCACCAGTTTGACATGGACTGCGCTGTGTTTACCGTCGGGCTCAGACTGGCGCTGCGCTGTAATTCTTTCTCGTCCCGATGTGGGAATTGTTTTTTCAGCCACACAATGGCCATTCCCTCCCACTTCCATGGTGTTTTCTTTTTCTTTAAAAAAAAAAAAAATCAAAGAAGCAATCTGGTAGACCAGTTTTACTGTGTTTTTGCTTTGACTGCTTCTTTCCAACTGCAGAACAATTGAATGCAGGTTGACACAGACGCTCTTGCAACTGACGTCCTGCTTCCTTCCCTTTGTGGTTTCTTTCACTTTCTCATGATAGACATGGTTTTGTAGGGATGAGCAGCAGAATATGAAGGTAACCCCCCCAGCAGTAAAAGCCAAAGCTGGCACTGCTGTGCTAAAAAAAAAAAATTGATCAGTTCCAAGAAGTTATGGTGATTCACAGGAAATAACATGGAAACAACACAAAGCAGCAAGTAAGAGCGGCAAACTCAGACTTGCAATCACATGTAAAGATATCTTTGTGAGACACAACAATGTCTTTGATTTGATCTGACTAGAGGTAGATTACAAATTCTTGGACAGCAGGAGATGACGAGAAGCTCCCGAGAATGGAATCAAGGCCCTATTCTCGTTCGAGGCGCCGTGTCCGCTCAGCTGGGGCTGTCTGGTTTACATAAGCAGAGGCGGACAACAGGAAAGGGCTCGAGGAAACTTTCAATAAAACTGACCTCATTCTGTGGTTGGTGATGAGGGGATGAATAAAAGCCGGGGCTAGAGGCCTCGAGTTATGACCTGAAAGTAAAGGAACAGAAATCTCGCTGGTTATTAAACTCTCATTCTTGAACTTGAGATGTGACTGAGAGTTGTTGCCTTCAAGCGCTCTGGCCTGTTTGTCACTTCAATTATTCATGGCAGGCTGATTCAATAGCTATCAACATTCATCTTACTCTGAGTCATCACAAGATTTCCCGCCCCGCATCTTTAGCTTCACCGACTTTATACCGAGCGGGTAAGCAGATGTTAAAGGTCATTTTTAAAGGCCTTTTTCAAAAATCTTGGTGTTACATAAATTGAGATACTGCTCATGTTTTCTCTTCAGACATGAAGCTCAAATATTTACAAAGGAGCTGCACGTTTTGGAAAAGCGTCTTTTTTGTGTGGGGTGTTTCTTCACCTGGCAGTAAGAGGCATAATCCCTCAGGAGTCTCTTTTTCATTTATTTAAATAAACAAATAAACACTTTCTTTTAAGGAAACTGATTTTCCTTTCTTGCCCGCATCGTCCTTATTAACTTATCTTCTGCTAGCACATATATTTGCATAGTTTTAGTTGAATTATGCCTCTCACTCAGAAATCTCCACATCTGACTTTTTGTGCTAACTGTGCCTCATTCTGGATTGCCAACTTTAGAGGTGTTTCAGAAAGAAGAAGCAGGAGAGCAAATATTGGTAAAATCAGAATAGAGTCACAATCATTATCAGCTGCAGGTTGGAGAAAAAAGTTAACATTTAAGGAGATCGTATACCTATTCAGTTTCTTGCCAAATATTCTGTCTATACCTTGAATTGAATTGGAAATCCGAAGCCTGGTTTAGTTTATATTAGCTGTAATTGAGAAACTGCCTGCATGGCTCTGTTCAACAGTAATAAAATTCACGTACAATGGTTACTAAAGCTCACTAACGTGTCACGTTTCATTTGTTTAACTACTACAAATAACAACTAAATACAGGAGTGCAAAAATCACAATTACTGGTTTAACAGGGAGTAATGTGCAGGACTATTTCTTGGTTGGGTGCAATGACTTCCTGAAGGTTCTGCTGAATGCAAACCATTGATGACAAGACAATCTATGCTGAATATGAAGTTTTAGCCAGCAGGGAATTAGCTCAGCACAAATACTGCAAGCAGGTGTTCAGTCACCTTGAGACAAAGCTAGTTTGTTCCCTATGTGTTCATTTTTCATCCTTAGAAATTCCAGTCATGGTAAAAAGAAAACACACCCGCTGTCAGTTCTGAGGTTTTATTTGTCAGGACATAATAATGTCCAGTCTTTTCCAGGCCTTAAAATGATTTAAATACAACCTCACAAGAACTGCAAAACAAGATATATTAAACAGTGTTATTATTTATTTAGAGAAAAACTAAGCCAAAATGCAGAAGCAATGTGTGAAACACTAAGTACAGCCTTAGTGCTTATATAGGAATTAAGAGGGTAAGTAGAATAGAGGTCGTACTAATCAAATTAACTTCATTTGTTGATCCTCAGCAAGTGTTAGCGCCTCTATAGAAGCAGAGGATTGGCAGTTTGCTGATCAGGAGCATTTACGTGTGTGTTAAGGAGGAAGCATATGATCTTAGGGAAGTAATTGTGGCTATCCAACATGGCAGCACAGCTTAGGTTTGCAAAGTTGCATCTAAACAAACCACAAGACAGCTGGAACAGAGTCCTTTGAACAGACAAGACAAAAGTGGAAATGCTTGACCATAATGCACAGCACCATGTTTGGCAAAAGTCAGACACAGCATATCCTCAATACTGCATACAAACTAGGGATGATGATTTTACAGCCAGGGGACCTGATGGTCACTGAGCCGACCATAAACTGTTTTGTACACAAAAATGTTAGAGAGTGAAATGTGAGGCTTACATTAGGTTATACAGCAGCAAATCTACAACAGAAAAAGAAAAGATTCAAAATGAGAATACTTTATGAATCCCTAAGAAAATGACTTGGTTACAGTTGCTCCAAGACAATAAGAACACTAACAGACTGAACTAAATTAAATAATTCAATATATTACAAAGTTACAAAATATAAGAAATAGCTCTAATTTATTCAAATAGCTTTATTATAAATATCCAGAATATTACAGACATTAAAATTATATAATTGACATTTTACTCTAAACTGTAAACTGTGAAACTTTGTTATTTTTACTGGTGAGGATGTGGAAAAGGGTGTAACTACTGCAGTGTGTACTGTGCGTTATATGGAGGATTTTTAATGGGAGATATCCACAGGCAGGCATGATTTCCTGTGTCGTTCAGTGGTGCATTTGGGTAATCTCAGTCGCTCACTGAACGTGCTCCTGTGACTGGCCAGCACATCATGGAGTGGGTGGGTGGTATTGTCCAGCATTTTCCTAATCTTGGACAACATCCGCCTTTGCGACACCACCTTAAGGGAGTCCAGCTTCATCTCTACAACATTACTGGCCTTGCGGATCAGTTTATTGAATCTGTTGGCATCTGCAATCCTCAACCTGCTGCCCCAGCATGCAACAGCACAGAGGACGGCACTGGCCACAACAGACTCATAGAAAGTCCTGAGCATTGTCCGACAGACGTTTAAAGACCTCAGCAGCCTCAGAAAATAGAGACAACTCTGGCCCTTCCTGTAGAGTGCAGTGGTGTTTTTACCCCCAGTCCGGTTTATTATCTATGTGTACTCCTGTATTCAAGGTGCTGCAATGGCCCAGTCAAAGTCAAGACCTCAACCTGATTGAAATGCTGTGGTGGGACCTTAAGAGAGCTGTGCATAAACCAAACCCTGCAAACCTCAGTAAACTGAAGCAGCATTGTAAAAAAGAGTGGGGATTTTAGAAAGACATGATGGTGTGTACCTGCTTTAATGGGTGAGAAAACATTGCGACTCAAAACTTGTTCATTATGTTTGTGTCCTATAATCCAAATTAATTTAATATTATTTAAAATCTTCATTCCAACGTGTTTATTTTAGAATGTTCATCAGAGACTAGAACTCAGCATGCTGAGATAACAATGATGTCACAGACAGAAAGACAGAAGTGCAAAAAACAGAAACTTCTTACTAGGAAAATCATGTAGTAAACAGAAATGAAAGACTCGATAATATCAGAAAGAATTAGACTCACTATTAGAATAGCAAAGAAATCAAAGCATGAATCCAAAATGCAGCAGATTAAAAAAAAAGAAAAGAAAAGAAAAAAAATCAAAACTTCAAACATTTGGAAAAACAATAAAACCTCAACAGAAACCCAAACTCAGATACATTCACAAAGAATCCGAAGCAACAAAACTTTAGGACCACTACAGCATGACTTGCAGGCATGATTCCGACGTTCAGGCTGTGACAGCAGATGCTGAAGGGGAAGAGGGTCTGCACATTGTTAGAAAAGGTTAAACGCCAAGCGACATTTACTGTGTGTGTGTAATTTAAGCAAACGTAACCTTTGCTTTCTGCACATGCACCGTGCATGCGTGTGTGAATAGTTAATAAACTTGTTGATATTTAACCCGCCCTCCGGGTTGACGCTCATCCATATTAAACTAATTAAATCATTTCTATTTACACAACAGAGCCTGATTTGCATTTCCACTCTCAGGTTGCTGTGAGAAAACCTCGCCGTGTCTGCCCACCGATGGAGGAAGCTACGATTTCCTCTTCTCTCTCCAGCTGATAAGCATCCCATTATCCTTTGTGGGTGTCTGCTATGAAAGCAGATGTGCTCAGTGGCAACCTGGACATCCTGCTGGCTTAATCAAAGATATGGAAATGGAAGTATTAGTGTCAGAGTGTGAAAGACTGCGAGAGCATCCCTACGTGCGTGTGCTTCTGCATACCTGTGAATTCATTGCACGTGTGTGTGTGTGCATGGCAGTGAGCTGGTGGGTGGCGGAGAAGCAGAGGTCTGGCCCTGCAGGCTAGATCTTGGCTGCTGATAACGAGGCACTGTTGGAGCTAATAGAAGGCAAAGCCAATTTAGACGCACTCAGCGGCCGTCTCATATCACCGCATTGACCAGACTGAGGGAGAACTCAAAGATGAGCTGTTTGTGCGTCAGTATTTCGCTGCTTGGGACTGCAGGCTAGACATAAGTTGTTGAAAAAAGAAACGCAAGAGGCAACAGGTCTGGAACTAAATCATTTTATGCTTTTGGAGGGGGTTGTTTTGTGCTGCTACCCTGTCTGCTGAGCAAATAAAATCCACAGATCTCCTCTGTTGATATATTTATAGATTCTACACACATTTATTGGCACAAAACTGAACTAAGTCTGTGTTCTGTGCGTTGTTTTAACCGGATCAGTGCAGAGCTGCACTTTGCTTCTTGTAAATTTGTCACAGTAACACATCTTAGCAGGATAATTGCAGTATCCCAGAGATGGATCGGCCTCCCATGTGTACCGCAGTTTTATTGCCTTATAATTATAATACTAATTACAAAGATGTATTACAACCCCCCATGTGAACAGATATATGTGTGTAAACACACACACACACACACACACACACACACACACACACACACACACACACACACACACAC
>NW_024582752.1:256617-291707 GCF_018398535.1 Haplochromis burtoni
CACACACACACACACACACACACACACACACACACACACACACACACACATCAATCAGAAATACTGTAGCCGATGATTAAAATCTCAATGTGAAAATGGGAGGCAGTAATGACTACACCACTGCCTTCCCAAGCCTGAGTGTTTGCGCTGAAGCAACGCTAATGCCTCCCTTTAAAGGTCTGACTTTGAGATTTATTGTCAACAAAACTCCTGATTCCAGTTTTAACAAAGTGTGTCAACAACAAAGAAGCAATTAAGCTGCATTCGAATTTCCACAGCTTGTTATTACGAATCAAAACTTAAAAAAAAAAGGTCACCTACGCTACCATCATTGTGATTGCACGACAATTTATTTTATTGCGATGTTGCAATGTTTTCACCTATGAGAGTTTCTTCTTGTAAATGAAGTTGTGCCTCGGTCCTTTTCTTCTGCGCACCTGTCACTGCAAACGCTAGTTCAGTGGCGACAACAGCGAAAGGGACAGTAATTGTAACAAGGCTCTTCTGTGTAGCATCAATCAGAGTACAAGAAGTGCGCTAAATTGATACAACTTCACACTCGGAGCGTTAGGTTCTCTGTTCCAAGGGCATATTACAACTGATTATACACTGTTTGTTCATTCAGAGCCAAGACAAAGCGGGGGCACACCCACACAACCTTCCTGGATCTCAGAGGATCTCTTAGGACAATGGTAGAAGGCTGTACACAAGGACGAGGTTTGTCGCCTCACGCACAGGCAGGCAGGCGAGAGCGGATTACGGTTTGAGCCCAGTGGGAGGCAGGAATTCATTTCAAAAACAAGTCGAATGTGAATCATCTGGGCATACAGAGCTGGCTGAAGAGTCATCGATGCTGTCAGGAAGGAAACAAGCTATTGCTTTTTCATCCTCAAATGTGGACAAATTGATGACCTCAGACTGACACACACACACACACTGAGGCAGGCAAAGACATTTACATCATGGACTTGCATTTTCTCTCCAAAGACACTTATCCTGTGTCCACAAATGGAGGTAAACCTAACAGAGAGATTTAGGACTCTGTGGATAAAAATACGCTCTCTTTAAACTCTGACTGAAGTTCATCAAAGTGCATTCTGCCCCTTCAGCGAATCCAGTTGTGCCTTGATCCTTGGTAGAGACCCACTGATAAGTAGTTAACTCTTTCATGATAAAGACTCCATTAGTGCTGCACACGGAGCTCCGAGGAGGAGGTGGTGGTGGGGACGATAACTCCATGTTCCTAAACAACAGGCGGACTTATCTCCCACTGCCTTCCTGTCCAAGATATCCTGTTTTTCCCCTGGAGGCAATGTCATTATCATGGAAAAGGCCCAGCACGTGGACATTTTTAAGTTCACAGATTGTGCTGATATTCTACCGACTTTTCTCTTCTGCATGGCATTTTCCAAGATCATATTAGCTTAATGGGTTTGTCTCATGTTCGGCGTTGTTGTGAGCTGCTAGTACAAAGGTTATCTGGGTGTCAAATCCCTGCAGCGGTTGTGCAGACACGCTTGTGGAGCTGTACCTATCTGAAGGCAAGGTCTGTTTATACGAGAAAAGCGATTCAGTGATTTCCTTTTTATAAAACAACATGCAGCTTCGTGGCTCCTCAAATCACCCCATACCCAGCACCTGAATGCAGAATTCGATACCTACAGTTCACCCACATGCGCACAATGATGAATACGATCTCGTTTTCTTCCACCGTGTCCGCACAGAGGCGTGCAAATATTCAAATCTATGTTTGGCATTTTCAGATGAATTATTCAGGCCTAACATCAGAGGCTTGCATGAATTGAACATACAATACCCTGTCAGAGGCTGGCCATCTCTGACTGGTGCGCTCTGTGTTTGGTTGAATGATGAACACGAGCAGTTTGCCTCTCCGGCCATCCTCTCATTGACTTTTAATGCAAGCGTGTGGAACGTCTGATCATTAAAAATCTGAGCGGCAATGTGGAGGCTGAATAAAATCAAAAAGACAACACCCCCAAGCGCCTCTGTCTTTCTTTCTCTTAGTCTCTCTCACTGTCCATTCATTAATGATATCTATAGCCCTTTAAGCCCTTCATGAGTGTTGGTGGAGTGTCTGGAAGCTCTCTAATCCCCACGTTGCTCTTTATTCTGCCCATGACGCTCATCCCCTCTGTGTCAGATCCCGAAGCCCCCGCTAATCCCCTGGTGGCATTGCGCACGGGGCCCCAGCTGTCAGATCCCATGCTGCGCTGCTTCTTGCCCGGCTAATTTGTGGCCCTGCTTGGGATGCTATTGATGTCACCCGGGCCCGTCTAGTCCAATAACTTTTTTTCCCTCACTCCTGTGCTCTTTCCCACTACCTCGTTTCTTTCTTGCTCTCCCACTTTGCCCACCCCTCTCTTGCTCCCTCTTTCTCTCCCCTGGCTGATGATGAAACTCCCAGCTGGCTCCAAGCTCAGGCTTTTGTTCCCTCTGTTGTATTAAGAGTCGATGTCCTTTCCTCCGTGCCTGCACATTACAAATCTGCCAGAGCCCTTCCTCCCCTTCCACCGAACGGACGTGCACTGGAGGTGGCTGAGATAAATACAGCACAGAGGGCAATTCGAACTAAGCAGCTGAGAGAACACAGACTAAGCATTTAAATGATGGCACATTAAGAATCCAAGGAATTCTTAATGTGGCCTAAATTCTAAGAAGTTCAATTAAGAGCGCTTAACAATGCATCAGTATTCCGGGTTGCTGTCTTTTTTTTAATGAGAGGAAGGAGGCGGGAAGAAGCACACAGGAAAGGGAAGGGTGGAGGGTGAGGGTGTGTGTAATGATTAGAGCTGTTTTCTTTCATTATAAGCTCCTCTGTAGCTCAGTGGAGCTCAATGGGCTGCACAGAGATTTTGGACAGCTCGGTGTCGCCCACCCAGGCTGCCACCCGCCTGGCACGAAACACTGTAGACACAAAACACCAGCACAAGTGTAGACTTCAGAGCTTTTACTGAGCATAGAGAGAACCAAGATAGCAATATGTTGAAATGTTGTCGCTTCCTGAATACAAAGTTTATGATTTTTGAAAAAAAACAAAACAAAACCCAAAGCAATCAATGCTGAAAATGTGAACTCGGCAATCTAAAAAAAAAATCTGTGCAAATAAAATGCATTTTACATAATTTTATATTTCGTATAGTCTTACAAAAACAGACACAAGCTGTAGTTGTACTTTGTATACTTTTCTGTAACAAGTAGGATGTAGTTTCTTTTGTGTGTACTTTCTTAGCTGAGGTTTTAAAAAAAACTAATCAAGGACGTTGCTCCATTATTTCCTAAGGATCTGCATCTTTTTAAAAATTTTTTATATGGCACAGACTGTACAAGATGGACGTACAAGATGAGTGCTTACTCAAAATATTTGCTCCCTTTTTTAAATAAAAAATGTTTATAAAATCATGAAAAACTATGGAGAAATTACAATTAATGAGTACACATTATCCATTATCCATTTCTTCCACTTTTCCACTCCAGAGTTATGGGGATGCTGAGGTACACCTTGGACATGTTGCCAGTCTATCACAGGGTTAACACAGACAACCATTCATACTCAAATCCACCAGTACAGCCAATTAGAGTCAACACTGAGCCCGTGTCTTTGGACTGTGGGAGGAGAGTACCAATCAGTGCAAACCACCTCACCATCATGGTGCAAGTAACTTATGATACAAAGAGTAAATCCAGCATCAAACAGACATACAAATTGAACCCCAAGTTGCCACTCTGATGTGTTGAGAGTATGAATATATAAATGTTATTCTAAAAGCATTTAAGAATAGTAAAGGTGCTTAAGTGACTATGTGGGTGAATGAGGCTTATAGTAGGAAAATTCTTTCAGAACTTCAAACTGTAATAAAGTGATCATTTAAAACAAAATTTAGAAAGGGTTATGTATGATGATTATATATATATATTTTAAATAGTTTCTTATTTTTCATACTCCCAGTTGTCTATATGCAATCTGCTTCTATCTTAGCTTGATTATAGGCTTAACACACTGTACAAAATATTCAGTTAAAGGCAAAATCCTGACAGTGTTTTTCTTTGTTTTTTTATTGAAGTCAAATAAGAACTTTCCCCATTTGCATGTAGTGCCTTACACACAGAGACATAGCCAGTGTCAGCTTTCTATGGTTCGACACAAAGTAAAAATAAATGAATAAATTCAGGCTACATGTTGCAGGCTGACTTTGTATAGCATCTCTGTCTGTGACATTAGTCTTGTGTAAACTCAGTGGCGCTGTGGTCTTTTCTACGTTCATACTGCAGGTGCACAATTCCGATTTTTTTTTAATCAAATCCGATTTTTATGTCTTCTTGTTCACATATGCGACAGCAAACGCGCTCTAGTGTGAACCCGCATGAGCAAAAGAAGACGTCACACACATCGCGCTCTGTTTAGACCCAGAGCAAACAATATTGTTTGACTGATGGCCCTTAATATAAAGACTTCGGACTTTACGTTTCCCAATTTTTGCTTTAAGTTATTTTGTTATTTACATAATAATGTAGATAACCTAATAATTATCCTTATTGCTGTTTCAGAGGAGCGGTGCTTCAAAGGATAGTTGCAGATTTCTGTCAGAATCTGCAGATTATACTGTACAAATAACATGTTCACGTTGTCTTCCCAACAGTTTCACTAACATCTACACTGGATGTCCAGGAAGCGTTTGCGATGTCTTCTCGGGTGCTTCTCCGGAGCTGATAATTGGCGTCCATGTGTGTCAGTGACGTAAAAGACGGATTTAATGCGACATTACCATTCAAACAGCAGTCGCTTTCTAAAACATCGGATATGTATCTGATTCAGTACCACATACGAAAGTGACCCAGATCGAATTTGAAAATTAGATTAGATTCGTGCCGTTCACACTGTCGTACCATAATCGGATATGCAGTGGCGGTCCTAGCCAGTTTGGCGCCCTGGGGGAAAACTCCCTCTTGCGTATTAACATATTAAGGATTGTACGTTAATATAAAACTGTTGTACACACACACACACACACACACACACACACACACACACACACACATATGAAGAGAGAGAGAGTATGCATAGTATGCAAACGGCTACCAAACAGCCATCATAATTCGTCATACAATGAGAACAGGACAAATCAACAATTGACAATGACTAATTAATATTAAAATCTGTAACATAATGTATTGTTTGGAGTTTAGTCTGTTACTGTTGCTATTTTTACCATTTCTTCTTGGAGCAACTGTAACCCACATAATTTCCTTAGGGATTAATAAAGTATTCTGATTCTGATTGTTTCAGGATGACCTGCCATTATCCAATGACACATCTGCTTACCTGTATCTTTTGCTCGTTTCTCCTCCTCTTCTTTTCTCTTTTTCTAAACTGAGGACCTGATGGCTTTGAACTTTTCTTGTCCATCTTCCATTGGTTTTAATTTTGCACTCCAGTATGAACACCCATCTCAACCCAAGGATCACCACAACATGATCTAACACACCTACACCTTAGTTCACAGATTCACTTTGTCTAGGGTGCATTTCTGAGATTTCACACAACCCAGGATTCAAATCATGAATACATGATGGGCTTGAATTCAACATTATGAATGAAATGTGCTCTATTTGGAAGCAGCCAACCTCCTCCCCTTTCAACGGCTTGTGTGTGAGACTTTAAATCATCAAACTGTAAATTTTAAATTGTTATTGATCCCTTTACCCTGGTCCTAAAGTGTATATTTATTTTCTTACTCTTCTTATATATATATTGTTTGTTTACTTGCACTGCTGTAACTGGAGCCTCGTCGTCTCGTCTCTCTATATACTGGACTGTATGTAGCGGAGATGACAATAAAGTTTACTTTGACTTCAGCAGCAAGCAGGTGCACCGAGGGCTCTCGCGCTCACTTTTCGTGTATAGAATTTCGAAAAAACATCGGTGCAAATTATAAGTCTGTATTATAATGTCTGGTGTTTTCGTGTTTGTTGGTTTGTTTTTATTTTGTTTTATTTTGCGAGTTGGTTATTAGATGCTGCTCCAGCCGGTCAGAGAATCCCCCGCGCCCCGCCCTCTCCTAGCAGTGCGCACCTCGCAAACGAAGGGCGTCCTTACTCCCAGCAAATGGGCGATAGAAAACCGATCGGTGCATGTACCATTCCCAATATGCGCTGGTTGACGTCGGGGGAGCATGAGTACGAGCATTTTTTTTTGCCGATGCCCGTGATGCCGCCCCCCACCACAATGCCACCACCGCCCATGTTGCCCGTATCTAAAACCGCTACTGCGGATATGAGTCGCATAGGGTCAAAAAAATCGGATTTGATGCGCTTTCGCCTGCATTGTGAACGTAGCCTTAGTGAAGTAATTATGGATCAGAGGAAACAAGCTGTATTCTTAGCACCAATTCTAGCTGACAAACAACACTTCAACTGATTGTTGGAGGTGGTGGCTGTTGCTGTGGAGTCGGGTGGTTCTTGGTTTAACCCCCTGACTCCTTTTTTTCCTTTAGTGCCTATAAGATAGTGAAACGTTGGGCCACAGGCCTGTACATAACTGGACTCAACTGCAAGACCGACATGCAGAGGTGATACAGTTAACTTAACACAAACTTTAACACAAAACACAGAGCTATACTTGATGTGGGAAGCGTAACCTGGAAATCTGGCATGGCACTGACACAATATTTGACATAGGGATTCTAGCGTGGTAGCCTAAGGGAGGTAACTCAAGGGGAGACTGGTGGCATGGCGGTTGCGAGGTCCCACTGAGGAAAGAGGAAGGGGGGGTTAGTCTTTACAGGGGCTGGTCCAGAGATAACAGGAATTTGAGATTGTTTGGAGTGACTTAATTTTGCAGGTGGAGTCTTAGGCTTGGAGGGGGAGGCAGAGGTTCGAGTGGCAAGCTGATAGCATTAACGACAGGCTGACCTGAATTTCAGGAGTCCTGGTAAGTTGCGGTGTCAGGAGGTCAAGCAGGTGAGTGTGGTGGGTGTTTTCTTCCTGGAGCATAGCGTGAATCTGGTGAGGTTTGTGACCAGTATCCAAAAGGTGAGTTCTGTTGCGTGGCGGTGCTGTGTGCCTCCATTGAGTCAACGGAGCTAGAGGATATAGAAAGCAAGGTAAGTAATATAAGGACATCGATCTTGAGCAGCAAGAGTGAACCTGTTACCAACATAGGTGAGTTGACGGACCAGCGGCGAAGTGATGCTGGTCATAAATACCCCTCTGCTGATTGCCACAGATAACTTCCAGGTGAGTTGCTCTGGTGAGAGAATGGCAGCTTTGCCCAGAGGTGGACACTGGAGAAAAGGCACATCCAGACTATGACAGAAAGCAGTCTATGAATAATCAAAAGTGTCAACAGGTAAGTTTGGTTTGGCTTGTAAAGCTATTTAAATAGTTAAAAGCAGTCAGTTTGCCTCTAGGCTTTGTTCACAAGTTATACAACAGTTATTCTTTAACACAACCAATACGACCAGCCTTTCTGGTAGGTTTAGCAGTGTTCTGCTTATTCATTCTAGCCCTAGGTTTTAAAGGAGTCTTATAGGGTAGTGGACTTGAATAGTCCTACTTTTATTTCCTTTGCAAGAAAAAGGTTGGAGCATAGCTGTGAATTATACAGAGTTGGAAAAGAATAAGAAACTAAGGAAACATAGCCAGGAGTGAGAGATGAATAGTGTCCACTGTCGAAGGAGGGGCAGAGGAAAGAATAGTCCAGCAGAAAGACAGGCAGATTAGAGAGGCTGAAAAGACGACTAAAGAGGGAGAAGAAGACCAAATAAATGATGGCAGTGAAAAATTGGAAATCAGAGCCCCCAGCTAAGACACCGGGAGACAGGAAGTAGGAAGTAGCTGATCTCATTCCTGACTTCTCTTTGAGAGGCCTCATCGATGTGACACGCATTACCATCGCGGCTCTCGTCTCGGGCCTCATCGTCACTTCCCGTCACTGTTGTCTCTCTGCAGCCGGCGATGATCACAGGCTCTCCTTAACACGCAGAGCCAACGCACCACGCCGCTCTCCCCCCCTGTCATCTCCTTCTCCGGACCCACTGTCACGAAGATAAATAAGAACTAAGAAGTCAGTGAGAATTTTCCAACAGTCACTCTCTCCAAGCGGATTTTTCTGCACTGTTTCTTCTCTGCGCTGTGAAGCCGCAGGATTATCTCGGGGGCTGTCGGGCTATTCGAGGTCGGGACGAGTATTTAAAGGTCTGCTACACAGTGATGGAACAGCGCGGAAGAAAAAGTATTCACAGAGTGACACAAATTAAATCTGTGTGACTCGAGTTTGCAAAGAGTGTGAACCCCCGATACAGGTGTCAGCTCCCATTCTGCTGAGGAGGCCGAAGTCGCCATGGAAGCTGAACTCATCAGGTTCATTTCGAAGTAACATCAGGTGCATTTACAACCCTGGAATGGTTAAACTAAATTACACGTCTACAGAGAAGATGCCCTATAGGGTTTCTTTAATGTGTGTTCTGTGGGTTGTACAAGCAAACCATTTAAAAACTCCAAATGTTCACTCTCTCTTCTTGTAATTCTTCCACGCACATAGATAAAAAACACTTAATGGTGCTGATCTGCCAACCCAGCTCCACAGAACAGCAAATCAACAAATTATACCTCCCCTTCATACTACATATTATAACTGCAGGACTATAATTCAGTCCTTGTATGTGTGACAGACTTTTTTGTTTCCTTTTCTGCCACTTTTCTTTTTTTTGCCTTTTTTTGGGGAGAGAAATGTACTCTAACCACCCACGAGTGGAAAATGGAACATACTCGGTGTTCATAATTTCTATCAAGCACCGTGCATCTGTTTTTCTTTGAGAACCAAAAAGCAGACATCCTCACGGTCGCAGCCGGAGAGGATTCAGACAGACAAACGGATGCTTGAAACAGACACAGACTATGAGGAGAGGCTGACACAGAGATGGGATGAGGGAAAATGACGGGGAGAAAAATTCACACAGGAAAGTGGAAACCCAGTAGGAAACGAACACTTTCATTTTCTATTGAAAGAAAAGAAGAAGGCTGGCACCATTGCCAAAGTGACCAAATTGACTACACTGTCATTTTCTTTCAAATCAAACCTATATTTAAAAAGAGGCAGGCATGTGTCATTACAATACCTCTTTATGTCTGCACTTCTGATTACAGGACCGTCAGAGATGTGCCCTTGGATATACTCAGGCTTCACAAGTGTTAGTGTAAGTGACTGCCTCATATGTTGTCTTGATTTCCCTGCTACATTTACCAAATTCATATACTTTCATTTAACAAGACCCACACCCAGAGAGGCTAGAGTATTGCTGGCTAATGTGAAATATAGCTTACTGGCAGAAAAATCATACAGGCAAAGAAATCTTTCTGAATATCAAGCATCTGTTTGTTAGTTTTTGTCACAAAAACACTTCTGAATATCTGCTTTGTGCTATTCTTCCACTTGCTATTGACTCTTGAATAAAGGTATCATGTGCACCGGAGTTCACACAAAGTTTGCAGGAGAGATTATGGAAGAGCTTGAAAGCTTTAGCGCACAAGGTTATGAGCTAATACCTGAACAACAGGGAGCCAGATGAGTGTTGTTGATGCCATGTAGGAAAAGGACAATGTGCAGTATTTTTGATTCCTGCAGTACATGATTGTGCTGTCACAGTGTGGGCAAAGTACTGGATGTGCACATGCACACACACACACTCGCAACTTTTCACATTCCAACATGGTGACATCTTCCTCCATGCTAAGATGTTAATCCCTAGATCACTTTGTCTGCCTTCTAAACAGCTAATGTGTGACCTGTAAGGTTGTGAATTTAGGTTGCATCAGCCTATTAAAAAAATAAAACAAAATAAATAATATATGTCCTTAAAAAAATATTTGAGCAAAAATAATTCATGCACTTAGCTTGTAACGACTTTCCTAAAATCTGTTTTTCTGTTAAAGAACTAGCAGATCTGGAACTGCTTTCATTTATTTATGTGAGACTGAGATCTTTCACACGCGAGTACTAATAACACACACAGGCGTTGCACCACTCCGGAGGAAAAAAAACCCAACCCCGGGGGCAGGTTTACTGCTGGGATTTCTATGCTAGTCTTCAATAGGGTGCAAAGGGGGATTTGCATTGTCCCCTCCAGGTACTTTCATCCTGACCTGGCATCACTGAGCACGTGCTGGAACTGTGGCCAGTGCAGTTGCCTGGACAACTGATCGCTGGATTACAGGTTGTGAGAAAGAAAAGAGAGAGAGTGAAGCCTCTGATGGCAAGAGTCGGTAAGTGTCTGGATCAGTGGTCTTCAGTCTTGATCTTCCGGTTTCTTTTTTTTCCATTTTGGGCTTCAGATGCAGGATTGTTTTAGACTTGGGAAACAGTTTTATTGGCTGGATTGAATTCATTTATTTGTTCAGTAATAGAAGCTTTCCCCCACTGGCTTTGAATTTTAAATCCTTCTCCTCACTTACAAAATGACCAAACTCTAGAAGATCTGAAAGTGTTTTGTAGTACTGTATTATCCGAAAGCAGCACCGCTCTCTCAGAGTGCAGACTCTGAGAGCTCTGAGAGTTTCTAAGAGTACGATTCTTACTCTTCTATCAAACCAGCTCCCAGGATTGGTTTCAGGGGGCAGACACTCTATTCTGCGTTTTAGCTCTGTCTTCAGTCTTTTGGATAAAACGTCAGTCTGCATCAGGGAACCCTGCGCTATTCTTTAGTTATGGTGCTGTATGACTGGGGTGCTGGAAGACCTCTCGTAATGATTGTTGTCTCTCCCTGTACTGTTTTGTAGGTACCTCTAGCTCATGACCTGCACGTTCCCAATCACTGGATACTTCCACCATCAACAGTCTCAGAGTTCATGTTAAACTGTATGTTCTCTGTTTCCTCTCCATGCCGGTCCTTCCTCTCCTCTTTTCTCTCTTTCCAACTGGCTGTGGCAGATGGCCGCCCTTGTTGAGGCCGCTCCAGCTGAATGTTTTTCTCTGTTAAAGGGCATGTTTTTTCCATCCCTATTCTTTCCAAGTGCTTTCTCAAAAGGACTGGCTGGAATTCTCTATTACTGTGTTTATCATACAACATAGTGTGTATAAAGATGACAGTTTGCATACATTAGATGGAAATGGGATGTCATTTTTGCTTCATCCAGTCTTAAAAATTAATTACTAAACATTTGATCATATGATAAAGAAAATCGTAAGGTGTTTTTGGGTGAACACATGTTGCAGTAGGCCTGCTTATCCTATTATGAAGTTCTAATCTCACATAGAGTTTCATTTTTGCCTTCCTTACGTCAGTGCTCCAGATAAGGATACACAGTGTCTCTGCACTATCAGGGAGCAGCTAGACTGTCCTTGAGCCTCTGATAGAAGCCAAACACCCAGACAGTCAGGCCATCATACACACCTAAAGGGTCCATTTTCAGGGGTACCACAATAGTGAGATAAAGGAGTAAACTCCAAAAAGTCAATTACAGTTTAATCTATACTGCACAGCATATAAAACATGTTCCATTAATTTAGCTTTTTATAGATATAGTGATAGTTTGGGCTGTTTTTACTATCAAGATTCTTTTTGACAAAGTTTTATGAAAAAGAGACTCGCTTACGCCGGGCCTGTGTCCTTGAATCAACACTTGAATAAAGTTTAATGATAACTGGTCACAACCCAGATTCTGTTTTATTTTTTCTTAGCTGCTCTTTGGCTGCAGGTGTACCAAAATGAAATCACAGTTTGGAGTTTGGCTGGATTCCAGGACGTGGCCACCCAAGTGAATATAAACCTGTTTGGGATTCAGTGAAAGTTGATGTATGAGCAAAGAAGAAGTGCTAAAATAAACCTTGACCGTAAAAGTGTGCTGGTCTGGCTTCACTCTGCGAAACTTTCTCTCGAATTAAATAAAAAGCCTCTTCTCATCTCTGTTTCCATTTAGACCACACTATTGAACTACAGGATGTGGCTAACTGAAATCTAATGCCTTCGGGGGGGAAAAAAGTTTCTACCGCTGCTGCATATTAAAGCCTAACTATTTTCTGTGACTGTGCCATGTCCTCATTCAATATCAGGGGCTCTGCAGACATACAAATGGCTAAAGGCTGGTAGTGGTGTAGTGACAGCTTGAGCTGCTATCTGATTGACTGATTGTTTTTAATAATGCCCCCATGCAAACATGTGTTCATATTTAACTAAGGACATGTTGACTAGACCACTACTGCTTTGTTTTTTGATGATCTTTGTTATCTAAATGACATCTCAAGATAACATGATTGGGTCAGTTATGCTCACCTGGGGAACCCTAGCGTACCAGAAAATGCATTTCTTCTTCTTCCCAGCACTATCTATCTCATTATGCTTCAGTATCCATGAAAACACACTATTTGAGGTGTATTTTACATAACTTAGCATAGAAAACAGAGAGCCTCATATAGCTGAGCAGCACTGTATACACTGGTATGCTTTCTGAAGGGCCTGCATGACAATTGTTCCTACTATCTCAGTTGAGGCAAAAATCCATAAATTCAAATTTTCCACTTCTGGTGACCCATCTGGATACAGCTGGACCAACTATTTTCTAGCTAGTCTGCAACTAGAAGCAAACATATTTATCTGTTCTGGATGACCAGACTTGAAGGTGAAGCAAAAAGCCCCAAAAAGCTATCTGAACAAAAGGCTTTCAATCAGCATCCTGACTCCGCAAGGTTTGCTGACCGTATTCCTGCCAATGATTGTTTTCCTTATCCAAGATCATTTAAGTTTATTGAAGATTCTTAATTGGCCCCAGTTGTGAATCTGAAAGTAATTGGCTGTCTGTGTCTGTGTGTTAGCCCTGTAACACAATGGTGAGTTGTCCAGGTACCCCCACAACCCTGAATTTGATAAGTGTAGAGTATATATGTGGGAAAATACATATACATATATGTTTGTTATGCACTACATTGCCAAAACCTCATCTGCTTTTCCATGCGCATAAACTTGAGAGACATCCCATTCCTAATCCATAGGGTTTAATATGATGTCTGCCCACCCTTTGCAGCTATAAAAGCTTAAATTCTTGTTTGTGAGGTCAGACACTGATTTTGGATGAGAAGGCCTGGCTCACAGTCTCTGCTCTAAGTCATCCCAAAGTTGTTCTCTTGGGTTGTGCAGGCCAGTCAAGTTCTTCCACACCAAACTTTCTCATCCATGTCTTTATGCACCTCACATTGTGCACTGGTGCGCAGGAAGGGGCCATCCCCTAGCTGTTTTCCAAAATGACTTGGTATGTTCAAGCATTAAGACTTCCTTTCAGTGTAACTAAAGGGCCAACCCAGAATCCTGAAAAGAAGCCCAATACCATAATCCCCCCGTACCAAACTTTCCACTTGGCACAATGTATTCAGACTCGTACTGTTCTCCTGGCAACCACCAAACTCACACTGGTCCATCGGATTGCCAGATGGAGAAGCATGATTTGTCGTGCCAGAGAACACATCTCCACTAAGCTAGAGTTCAGTGGTGGCGACGCTTTACACCACTCCATCTGCACTTTACCCTGTGCTTGGTGATGTAAGGCTTGGATGCAGCTGCTCAGCCATTCTATGAAGCTTTCTACACACTGTTCTTGAGCTAATCTGAAGGCCACATGAAGTTTGGAGGTCTGTAGTGACTGACTCTGCAGAAAATTGGTGACCTCTGTTATTTTACATGACTTATCTTTCATGGCTAAGTTGCTATCATTCCCAATCACTTCCACTTCGTTATCCAAAGTGGAATACTTAGTGAGGAAATTTCACGAATGGACTTGCACAGGTGGCATCCTGTCATGGTACCACACTAGAATTCACTGATGTTTGTAGAAGCTGTCTGCATGCCTAGGTGCTTGATTTGATACATTTGTGGCCATGTGAAGTGATTGGAACACCTGAAGTCGATGATTTGGATAGATGAGCGAATACTTTGCATGTATACGTATTTTCCCAGATTTTGTTTCACACGCACCTAAATCTTTATTTAAAAAGATGCACATTTTCTCTTTCTCAACACTTTGCACAGGTTTGGCCACCTTTCCGCTACTTCTTACCAAAATGGTTAGAAAAAGGAAACCCTGTGGATGTTTTGCCAACTCATTTTTTAAAAAGAGCAGTGGCTCAAGTCCAGCATATGATTATCGATGTGCTCTCTTACCTCGGGTTCTGTGTCCCGAGTGTTTTACACAGACAAGTTTTCATCCCTTTTTAAAGAAACCAATACCAAGATCAACAGCTTCACAATAATTACAGACACAGCTCATTACCTGTCTTTCCCCTAAAGTCCTAAAAAAAATCAGCTTAAAAAAATATTGAAATGTTCAATCAGGCAGCGTTCATTTCAAACCAGATGTTGTTAAACATAATATTTAAAATACTCGCTTCTGCTTACATTCAGCTACCTTGCACACAATAAGTTTGACCTTATTTCACTTTCTAGTGTTTCAGGTTGTTTTTTTATAAGGTTTGCTTGGATTATTAACTCTAAAGTTAATTCTCCCAGTTGAAATATTGTTTTAATCCAAACGATTTCAGCAAACTTAATGACTTTTTTCGTGTCATCAAAAGATAATTATTTGCCAAAATTACATTTTAATTACAGGCTCCATGGTTTACGAATGTCATCATTTTCTGGGTAGTAAGAATGCAAGCGTTTGTTCTGATCCATGAACACATTTGCATTATTAAAGGTTTCTTATTATTAGCGTTTTTTCTTTTTAATCCAGTAAGTCTTAGTGAGCTGAAGGAAAAGAAATTGACACTTTCACGCAACAAAAAAATCTCATCTGCCATTAATCTTAGAAAGCTTGTTAAAATTGGATCCTTAGTGACCCTGCTAAATTCACCCGTGCCCAGATTTTTGTAACATGCTTTTCACATTCAGTATGTCAGTCTTCAATAAATCACCTTCAGAGCCTTCAAAGCTTTGCAGCCAGACAAGTCAAAATTTATCTTCACAGCACAGGGTCGTGGTGAGTTTTCAAATCAATTTTTTTTATTATACTTGAAATACCCAGAAAGAATTACGTCTCAAATCAGGATGACTAATGACTACACCTTTAAAAAATATGTGTGCCTGCAGCTCACCAAAATCTTTCCACTATCAAAGATTTAAATATTTGATCCTCTTTTCAACTTGTAATTTTTCTATCAAACTTTTTTTTCTTTTGCTTTTTTATAAACCGAGCAAATTATTTGTATTATTTAAAAACTGTAGCATATACATTTGTGTAAGTACCAGATGTCCACTCCAGGGGCCACTTCATTTACTAGTTGTACTCGCTTTTGGCTTCTGAACTGCCTCAATTCTACAAGGCGCAGATTCTGTAAAATGCTGGAAACATTCTTAAGAGGTTTAAGAGCGTCACACAGTTGTAGTAGATTTGTCAGTTGCACATCCATGATGCGAATCTCCCATTCCACAACATCCAAAAGACAGTCTGTTAGACTGAGATCTGATGACTGTGGAGGTCATTTAAGTAGAAGAATGAGAATTGCCAGCTAATTGTGACATTGGATAAATAATTAAATGAAAAATTTAAACCCCAAAAACCTTCTGATGATGAAAAACACATTTCATGTTCCTTCAGTTTGAAATGCCCAGAAAAAAATCTTGCATGGTGACTTTGTGGCCGAGGGGAACTTAACAGCAGTGCAAACATGTGAGATGTAAAAAGCTCTCTCTTTTTCTGTACGCGGCCTCTTCTCCACGACATGTCAAAGTCGAGGTTAACGCAGTGTCGTTCAGCTCAGCCCTACGTGCCTTTTAGTTATTCTCGATTAAATTGTAGGTTTTCCAAAAAGCCCAGTGTCTCAGCCCTCAGTTACACACTTTGGGGGGGGGGGTCGGGAGGAAAGAGACAAGAGTGCAGATAAAAGAAAAACTGCAAATGTATGTCTACTGACACAGTTCACTGGACTGCACTCAGTAAAACAAAGTTGAGGACACCTCCTGAGGCTAATCTTAAACAAACCAGAGCGCAGGGTCAGGTTTGTATCTCAGTGATTTTGCTGTAGCTCTATCAATATGCAGCAATTCCAGTAAAGAGATGGATTTATCCAGAATAGATTTAAAGTCTAAGTAAGAGACACAGTGTGCTTCGTTCTTTCACTGGAAGGTCTGTCCAGATACTCTCTGTTTAGAAGATTAGCTTTCTGATGTTCTTTTTAAGCGGAGCGATACGCAGGCACCAAATGGGTGCGCTTTGACAAAACACTGCCAACATTAGACAAGGTCAGAACAGTCATCATCCCCGAGCTGCATTACATGAAAAGGACATTCCATTAATTTGGATGGTGTTTAGAAATGCGAGGGAGGACGATGAGGGGGAGGAAAGCGCGAGTGAGTGAGTGAGTGAATGTGAGAGGAATGAGGGAGGGGAGGAGAGGTGTAACAGGTTTCCAGGAAGCAAAAAGGGAGGGTTGCCATGAGTGCAAAGATAATAAGGCAAGTGAAGCTGAGAAGAACCTGAAGGAAATGATGGATGGTGCGAAGAGGAGAAAATGGAGTGGGGCCATAATGAGAAACAGAGCGAGATCAGAAACTGCTCAGCAGTAATGGGTGTTAATAAAAGTAAACTTAACATCTAAATATGGCCTCAGCTCATTACTGCCACCGACAGCCCTTTGAGCAAGGCCCTTGATCTTTTAATTACATGGCCAGCCGCAGATAAGACTGTGTGGTTGCTCTTAGAAGCGTACAGGTGAAAGAATAAAGAGCACGAGGGAGCGGATTTTTTCTGTGCACGTGAAAATACCGCAGAAATTGGCGTTAAAGCAGCTTTATTTAAATTTTTGCCCACTAGGAGGCAGCAAAACAAGCTGTGAACGTAATATTGGCATGTAAAGACACGATGTGGTGAATTATTGTTTTGTTCTTTCATTCTTTTTTGTTTTTTGTGTTTCACAGCTGTTCTGACATTTATTTGGAGAAAGAAATCAAGAAGTCATTAATCGATTATTAGGGGCTCAGTTATTTTTTACTAGCTAGTTTGTAAATATGCCATTTCAATTCAATTTGAAAAAAAAAAAAATTTCATCAAATCACAACAACAGTCACCTCAATGTGCTTTATATTTAAAAGTAAAGATCCAACAACAATAATACAGCAAAAACCCCAAGAATCAAATCAAAGAATCCCTTTAAGCAAGCATGTAGTGACAGTGGGAAGAAAAAACTCCCGTTTAACAGGAAGAACCAGACAGAAAAAGGCTCAGGGAGGGACAGCCATCTGCTGAGTGGCCAGGAGTGATGAGAGGAAACTATGCCAACTATGTGGTGTTTGACAGATAACTTGCAGTAATGAAAGAGATAATAAGAATGATCCAAAGAGCATCAGCGAAGTGTAGTAAATGAGCTAGTTATTTTACCATTCCTGAGAATAAAGATTAGACAAATAGATCAGCTTTAGAAAAAAAAAAAGAAAGACTAATCCCCAAGACAAAGACGAGAATCTTCATTTCATCAGAAACGTATTTCCACCTCGCCATGGCTGGGTGCTATTTATTCTTTTTTTCTCCCTCTTTTTGTTTACCTCTCAGAATAACGTATGAATAAAAGAACTGGCTTGGAATAATGTGTTTACTTTCTGTCTGAATCACCTGGCAGCGCTGAACACTAAATATACCACAGAGTAAGAGTGATAAGATCAGAACAGACTCACTGTTAAACCCCTGTAGGACCGTTGCAGCATTTAATTGGAGAGGCTCTGTTTGAAAGTAGACCACGGTTTATTGTGCCCTTTGTGCGGTTATTTCTTTGCGCTATCGTGCATTCGGTGACCCTCGGTGCTCCTCAACACCGCTCATTTGCTCTGTTTTTGAAACCTGACATTTTCCCTGCCTACCCCTGCAGCCACCACTCCCTCTGTGTCCATCTGTTTCTCTGTTTGTCCGCGTGTCGCCCAGAATACAGAGGGAGAAGACAGTCAGTGAGGCCTTCAAAGACATCTGAGTAATTTCACCTCCAGAAAACCCACCTAAAGTGTTCTTTCCTCCCTCCCCTTTCAGTATTTCTCTCTCTCTCTCTCTCTCTCTCTCTCTCTCTCTGTGGCACTCTCTACTCTCTGTCTCTCTTTATCTCCCCTGCCTTTGTATTTCTGCTGTCTTTCATGGCCCCTCTTTCTTTATATATTTCCATCTCACTCCCTTTTCTCTCGTTGCTCCCTTTCCTCACTCGCCCCCTCTCTTTTCTGTACCTTAGGTATACCTGGCTGGCTGCTGAGGGCTGACACTTTAAAGACATGGGCTTCAGCTTCTGCTGCTGCTGGAATATCAATACCTGCTGCACACACACACACGCACGCACACACACGCACGCGAACACACACACACCCTTCTCTCCCACACATACTGCAACATATAGCACACATGAAGGCACACGCAAATCCACCAACACCCCTGCGTCGTCTACACACCCAACCCACACAGGTTAGCTGACTCTATCAGAGCAGACAACAAAAAAACGACGCTGTGTTTGCCTTGCTGCACAGTGGCAGCGACTGAATGACCGCCATACCAACAAGAGAGGAACCTTGGGAGAGCTACAGCAGAGGGCACAACCAGTAAACACTAAGTGCTTGCCCCTTGCGCCTTCACATTTTTTCCCCCTTTACCAAATAACATGTCCTGCATTCGTTGGATACATCAGAAGAATTTTAAGCAGCTAACTGTAAGCCCTTTAAGACCACATCCCTGCTTGAGCCTGTGTGTAGGTACTGAAACACAGACTTACTTTCACAGCCTCCACCCCCCCTCCCTCTTTGTCTCTGTAGGCTACTCCTCACACCTCCCTCTCCACCCCTGGAGCCGTTGATTTACATGTAGACGTCTCTCCATCAAAACCCAGATTACTGATCTCAGAGTTGCTTGGCATGTATCTCTTTACGCCTGGGAATAATGCTCCATGGCAGACTCATTCGAAGGTTATCGCACTCTGATTAAATGGGTGTTTTAAAGTTTGCACCATAAACGTGTGTGTACGGCTGAGAAAATAACGTTTCATGATAACCCAAAGCATTCAAGTCTCACGCCTCTATTTGGTTTCTTTTCGTAGAAAATGTTCTGTCACGCCAGCCAATTCTCATCTCTCATCTCAGCAGTTTATGCGTCTGTTTTGTTGACACACTGACTGTGAGCGTAGCCTTTAAAGCCCCCTAACCACTCTGAAATTTGCATAACGTTGGCCTGACACCTGCTGGATACTCTGCTGGTCTGAACGTGGTATTGGAGAGAGAAAGAAAGCGATAGAGAGAGCACCATCTGTGTGCTTAAAATAAAACAGTCCAATAGTAAAGTGATGTGAATAACGGAGGTAGTCTCCACTCCGTAATATTCATAATACTCCCATCTACATTTTTCAACCTTTAACTTGGACTCATGCTTAAATCGAGTGAGAAAAAAATGTAAGAACGTCTGAGGCTGGACAAGCAACATTTTCTCACCAACAGTTTGATAGCATTCATAGTAACTGTCATCCTCGTTCTGTCGTGGCTTCTGCTTGCTGTCACAGGCAGCCCACCATTTCCAAACTAGATTACATTTAAAATGTTAAAGGGATTTACATACTGAACACACACATCTACATACCAGTCACATTTTCTCCTGTTGCACAGTAAATCTCATTACTGTCATTTCTCCCCTCATCAGTAAGTCATGAAGTCATTATCGATAACCCCTCTAACCCTGAGAATCTGAGATTTTTTTTTAATAATTACTATTTCTTGGCTTTTGAATACTGTTCTCTGAATTTTTCTACCAGTGTCAAATGGCCTGTATTTATATAGCGCTTTACTAGTCCCTAAGGACCCCAAAGCGCTTTACACATCCAGTCACATACACGCACACATTCACATGCTGGTGATAGCAAGCTACATTGTAGCCACAGCCACCCTGGGGCGCACTGACAGAGGCGAGGCTGCCGGACACTGGCGCCACCGGGCCCTCTGACCACCACCACCAGTAGTGAAGTGTCTCGCCCAAGGACACAACGACCGAAACTGTCCAAACCGGGGCTCGAACCGGCAACCTTCCAATTACAAGGCGAACTCCCAACTTTTGAGCCACGATCGCCCCTGTCCTCTCAGAAAGTCCATATTTTATTCTCCAAAGCACATGGTGAGGGTGGCAGCGGTGCTTAAACCTCACAAGGTTAAAGTATGTTCCAGGTGATCAGCAGGTGAGTGAAGCCTGGCGTTATTAGAAAGTTCTTGGAAGATGTTGCGCCTCATATGACAAGTATTTTTTCCCCCACAGAGCTTTAGAAGGTGCTCTAATAATTCATGTTTTTAATGTGAGTCATGAATCATGTCACGAAATAATGAGTGGCATAAATCACAGGTATACCCAGCTATCTTTGTCTGCGCTGTGGAAGCAGAGCTCGTTTTGGGCTGAACATTTCAGTGAGCTTAGTCAAGCGCAGAAATCGCTGCTCCGGCGCCAAAGGCCAGATATCTAAACAGACATGACAGAGTGACAATCCAGTTTACTTTGGGCCCAAGTCTGAAATTCATTACAAAACAACAAGAGAATGTTTTTTGGGGGTCTGGGTGCAACTGAGGAACACTGATTCAAACTGAGCCGACAGTTGGCTTTGTGTGGTGCGTGATAAACTAGCTGCGAGCACAGTAATCTCAGATAATATGATTTGTCCTGTACTGCGTTATCTTTTTGGTACCCTTCTGCAGAATAGTGCAAATAGCACTGATGCAAATGATCTTATTTACTTTCACTCTGATGTAATAAAAAGGGCATTAAATGAGCAAACACAAATGAAGGGGACTCATTGCGTGATTTGTACAAGGATGAGCACTCCTCCCTACCTTTACCTTTTCTTTATAGCCAGTGGTCTGTTTTCTTTAGCCCTTGTGTCTCCCACAGAACCTGAATTTCAGCTCCTCATATTTGTGGATTAAGAATGAAAACATGTAATAAGTAGGGGGGCTTTCTTTGTGGAAAACAAACTATTACCTGCAGCACCGAGTGCCGCAGAGTACAGCGAAATTAAGTGAAGGACAGAGCTGCACATGTCGCTTCTGTTTGACCAAGGAGAGCTGTCTGACACACACTCACACTTACACAAACACAAGAGTAATCGGTGAGATCTAAATCCCCCTGGGTGTATAAGCTCTATTAGAGCGTGTGCTTATGAGAAGATAATCATTTGGTGATATGAAGACACAGCACGGGGCAGTGGGTGGCAACAGTTAAGCTGTTGTATGAAAACGCTGCGCTATGAAAAGTGTGTGCCGAAGCTTTAACTTTTAATATAACTTGTTGCCTACAGGCAGACATTAATGAGTCCTTTTTGTCAAGGTGACGGAACAGAGATAGAAGACAATGTGCTTAACTTTAAAAGATGCAATCGCGGCGCTGAATATGAGAGTGTGGGTGATAAAATGACACTGCAGTCTCCCGGGTAAACGAGTTAAGCGTTTGCCTTTGACAGGAGCACGTAGTGGCAGATATTAATTTTTTGACATTTTGTTTCATGATACAATTAGCAGGCAAAAAACCCCAAACACTTTAGTTTATTGGAATATAAATGATGTCTTTGTTGTGTACTGTCACTGAGGACCCCGTAAGCACAAACAACAAAGGTTTAAGCGTTAATTAGAAAGGAAATTGTTTTTCTTTTTCATAATGAATTGTGTATTTACCCAACGCTCGGCCACTAGATGGCGCTGTTTAGTTGTGTCTGCTTATAATGCAAAGAAGTACTATCCTGTGGTATCACACGTGTGATTATTGTGACCTCAGTTCTTGATGTTTACAGCCTTTACTTTATTTCGTTGTTGTTATTGTTGCTATAACTGTGCAAGCAGTGATATGCTCGCATTTGCCCACAAGCAACAGGACAAGATGTCAACATAAGATGGCCAGTAAGTGCAAGTGCTCTATGATGTGAACTGCTGGTGCTGTTGTACAATATCCTACAATCTACACTGCCATGGCAACCCAGGCAGCTATTTATCTTGAATTTGCCAAGCTCTGTACAAAATCCCACAAACACGAGAAAACATGCCACATTCGTAACTGCGATTACTGAAAATGCCTTTTCATTTAAAAAAAAAATTATATGTAAGTGCCCACATTTAAGAAAGACCCAGCAAGCTTTGATTCTTCTCCAGCTTTAATGAATATCCTGTTGCCACTTTGAATGACGCATTCCATGAAAGCCGCTGTATAGGCTCTATCTGTTTCAGAGAGCATAAAAATGAGATGGAAATGAGCTTAAAAAACACACAAAGATAGGGAATGCAAGCAACTGTTGCTGATATACAGTTAAATTAGGATATTTCTTTATGCATACACACAAAACACCTCTCATGTTCCTCCATTAAACCCAAGCCTCTGGCTGAGGTTACATAAATCGGAAACATTTTCACTGAACTTGTGGCGAACTGTTTGTAATGTTGTGGCCAAAGTGTTTTCCATGTTCTTTTTTCTGGAATCCTGCTGAAACCTCCTCGTATCACTCTGTTTATGTTGCTTCTGCTGTAACATAATCCTGTTTTTATATCTCTGTGTGTTCCACGAGCCAGCCGGCAGAATGAGCAGCCAGCAAAAATGAGTGTTATCAAGTATCAGTGCCGTTTTTACTGCTGCAATCATGTGCCAGACAGAGATAGAGCTGATGGAGTGAGCAGGAATGCGAGCTATAAAGAAGAAAAGAGAGGTCTCATGTGGATTTAATAAACAGAGGAAGAACATAATATCAGAAGAAGAGGGAGAGAGAAAGAATAATAAATAAAGGAACAATACAGATTTGGTGGTAAATCCAGACAGACTCTGAGACAGCTCTCTAGCATGTCACATGTGTCTGCAGCAGTGCTGCCAAAGACAAGCTCTATTTTTAGGGGAGGAATGTACACACGGGCCTCGTGGAAAGAGTCCATAACAACAAACAGTGCGCAACGCACCTCTACAAAGAGAGAGGAGCGTACAGTCACATCGATTTAATGCTAGAAGAAAGAGGAAGACAGGGAAGGAGAATGTTCAGACATCATATTTGATGCTGAGAATTTACTTTGAACTCAGTGGGACCCCCAAGAAACCCTGAAAGAACCACAACAGGTAAGAGCCGTATTCATGTAAGGCTGCAAGGAGGACTGAATCTGCTCTGTGTGATGTCTAACCTTAGCAGTACCTTACATATACTGAAATATACTTATTTCATATGCTGAAATAAATGTTAATTTATAATGGTAAATGGACTGGTTCTTATATAGTGCTTTTCTACTCTGAGCATTCAAAGCACTTTATACAACTTGCCTCATTTCTCCTATTCCCTTCTATTTTCTATGCATAAGTTCTTTCTATCTAACATTCACACGAGCTATGGGTGAGTATTTTTCCCAAGGATATTTTGGCATTCAGACTGTAGCAGCCAGTGATCGAACCACCAATCTTCAGATTAGTATATGACCTGCACTACCTCTTGAGTCACAGCTGTACAGCATTTAATACTTAGTTTTGACAGTATGTGACATTTGGTATTAACCATGTGCATTAGTTTGCACAATTTGTACTAATATCTAATGCATGAAACGTGTGAAGCTCATAAACATAAACACTGCCACACATAAACACAAAACACAAAATCATCATCTGTCCCATGACACCTCACCAAGAAAAATAATTTCATGGGTGTTTCATCAGAATTTTCGACTTAGTTTCCAAAAGGATCAGACAGCCATGCTGCAGGCCTCATTGAGTATCTGTGTGTGGTTAAAAAGGCTAAATATGGTCCAACAATTGCCTGAACAAAGATTATGTTGCTGTTATGAGTTGAAAGGGTTGCAAACTTTAAAACTAGACATTTGGAGCAGAATTTTAGGAAAAGCTAACCATGTGTATTTGCAGGAAAATAGTTTCCTTGATTGATTCATACATTCGGATATTCGTTCATCAAGTCACTGAAAAAAGCAGAAAGGACTTAGCTCATCTAAGAAATAGAATCCCAATATGTTAGCCGAACTACACAATAAAAAGCTGGTATTCTGACAGCATTAAACCAATAAACATAACTTCACAGCGAGCACAGTGAGTAAGTGATCACATTGCTCATAGGCTTGAATAACAAGTTGCACGTGATAATCTGAGCCTGCTTTCTTTTCTCAGCATGGATCAACCAGCACGTGAGGTCTACCATTTCAAAGACAAAGAGCAGTCCTCCAACCTGCTCCTGCAGCTCAACAGACTGAGACAGGAGAACATCCTGACTGATGTGCTGCTGTGTTCAGATAATACAGAGATCCCCTGTCACCGAAATGTCCTGGTGTCCAGCAGCTCTTACTTCAGAGCCATGTTCTGCAACAACTTTGTGGAGAGACAGCAGACCAAAATAGACCTAAAGGGAATCACGTCCACCATTCTGAGCAGCATTATCGACTATGTTTACACAGGACTCATCAGCATCAGCATGGATGACGTGCTTCCTCTGATGCAGGCAGCATCCATGTTGCAATATGGCCGCCTTTTTGAGGCCTGCTCGAGTTTTCTGCAGGAGCAGCTTAGCCCAGACAACTGCTTGAGCATGATACGACTTTCTGATATCATGAGCTGTAAAAGTTTAAGAGACAAAGCAAAAGAGATGGCCATGAAGAGCTTCTGCGACGTGTCAATATCTGAGGACCTATGTGAGCTGTCTTTGCCGGAGCTCATGGGATACCTAGAAGATGATTCCCTTTGTGCAGAGGAGGAGCAGGTTTTTGAGACACTTGTTGCTTGGATCCATCACGATCCTTTGTCCAGGCGAGGTGCTATCAGTGACCTTTTCAAGAAGGTTCGCCTTCGGTATATCCACCCCACCTACCTCTTCCAGTTCATAGCCAATGATCCTCTGATCCAGTCCTCCACCCTCTGCACTGAACTCATAGAATCTGTTAGACGCCTCATGTTCTCTGTTAGCACAAAATGCAGTGGAGACATCGCAGCAGACTTTAAACATCCCTGGGTTGCGCCAAGGCGCTACAGCTATCATGACATGTTGGTGGTGGTAGGAGGGAGGAAGAATAACGAGCAAACCTCAAGGGAGGCCATAGTGTTCGATGAGAGGAGCCAGATGTGGCAGTGGCTTGCTAAGCTGCCTGTTCGTCTCTACAAAGCCTCCTACGTTGCCCTACACAGTATCCTCTATGTCATCGGAGGTCTGACCACCAATCCGAAGAACGGCGAAGTCAGTAGAACTGTCTACACCCTTTCCCTTAAGACCAACCACTGGCGGACAGCGGAGCCTATGTTAGAGCCACGTTTTGCCCACCAGAGCGTCTCCTACCTCCACTTCATCTTTGCCCTGGGCGGCCTTGGACCTGACAGGCGATTGACAGGCAGCGTGGAGAGGTGAGATGGTCCGTCCTTAGTCAAGAACCTCTGCATACACAGAATGACACACATGAGCAAACACATCTCTCAATGCTCTCATCAGGTACAACAGTATGTTCAATCTGTGGGAGTCGATGGCACCCATGCCTGAGGCTGTACTGCACCCCGCGGTGGCCGCTACTAACCAGAGGATCTACATGTTTGGAGGAGAGGATGCCATGCACAACCCTGTCAGAATGATACAGGTATTACTACACCTGTTACCTTTGCAGTCATTTGTTTTATCCATTCACATTTATTCATTCACCCTTTTTATTTCTCCTCTCCCCTGTGTAGGTGTATCACATCGCCAGGAACATGTGGTCTAAGATGGAGAACAGAACAGTGAAGAATGTTTCTGCTCCTGCTGTGGTCATGGATGAGAAAATCTACATCATTGGAGGTAAAAGGGCTAAGACAGATAGAATAAACATGAACTGCATATTTGATAACGATAACTGTGTCATTTCACCGGGGGCCTGGACTGAACTTTCATACATGGTCCATTAAGAAAATGGGATTTTTACAGTATTCTTCAACAAAACAAAGGGATTCTTGCAAAATTCTTGATGGATCACTTTACAATTTCATCACCACTACATACCAAACTATTGCATATGAATATATATATCATAATATCTTCTCTGTCACAGGATACACCAGGAGGATGATTGCATACGACACCAAGGCCAACCGATTCATCAAGTGTGCCAACCTAAAGGAGAGGAGGATGCACCATTCAGCCACCGTTCTCAGTAACGAACTGTATGTAACAGGCGGACGTTACATCAATGGCCACGACGTTATTGAAGACTCGGACGCTTTTGAGTGTTACGACCCGAAAACAGACACATGGACAAGTAAAGGGAGTCTGCCTTTCAAACTGTTCGATCACGGCTCCGTGACTCTCACATGTGTCTCACAGACATGGTCGAAATCATAAATTAGGCAGGCAGTAGTGTTTTGTTTTGTTTTGTTTTGACTTCAATATTTTATAGAACAAATGTCATTTTCATTTTTTAATGTTTTCAATTTAAAACTAAAGTATTTAAATGTTAAGCACTATTTATTCCACGACTTTTCTGTGTTGTTGTTTAACGCCTGACTCTGACTCGCATAAAAGAAGACGACTCTTGTTGCATAGCCTGCTCTTAACCTGTCTGGCTTCACAATGGGTGAGAGTGCTATTTTCAGCCTGCTCTAAATCCAGAGATTTCACCTGTCATGTTTAAATCGAGAAGGCTGTGTACCGGTTGGTGCAACTCAAAGCTGTGTGTGCAGCTCGTAGGTTTGAGCCTGTTGACGTGAGCAGCAAAGCCTTGGATCAATTTCTGTCACTTTAATGAAAATGGTGGTGAAATTCATGTGATAAAGAGCAAGAGATTGTTAATGCAGTGCTGAAATCAAAATAAAAGCATACCAGAAGGTCCACTGTTTTGGGACTTTGGGTGCCGAGCATACTTTTGCATCAAATGCTGAAATAATTTGTTCTAAATGTTCAAGTTTAATGTTTTTGTACTGTTGTTTATTGGTTTTAGCCCGTTTTTGTACAGCTTGAAAATAAAATCACAGTCTATATATGTGGTCTTTCTTCATCCCCACAGTACGACTCAGCAGTTCTTGGTCTGTTGACAGTGAATCGCAATCTGAGCCGGTGCCCTGTATGTCTCATCGTATGTCTGTTTAAACCCTCTCACACTGGATCTCAACATGTCCAGGCAGGTTCCTGTTCTCCACACACATGGAGATACAGAATGCAACCATGAAACGTTACCCTTTTATAAAGAACATGCTGAACTTTTACCCAGTGAGAACATCATTGCTGGCCCTGTGACAGTGGGAATTGAGTCCACGAATCCCATCTGACTCACTGATTTGTTATGGTTCACAAATTAGATGTATGCTAAAAATCTGAAGATATGCAGGACAAACAGCTTCCTATAGAATGATTGCATAGTGCAAGTTTAAGCAGCAGTTAAAGAGATTACATCATTTTATTCATCAGTGGCATCTGCAATGTAATGTCAGCCTTTCGTATGGCGTAAACACAATGTGACCAGAGGGGACATTTTTTTGAAACCATAAGTCACTGGGTCAGATGTTTCAGTCGTTTTGCTGCCAGCAAACGGAGCCCAGGAGACAGTGGGTGGAGTGGCCGAGACAAGGTGGTGTGGATGGGTGACTGGAAAAACTATAGGTGATCTGATGTTATTTTGAGCAACAAACAAGAAGGGCAAATGTTACACCACGTGAGGCATGTGGCCCGGCCGGTTTCCGTGCAAGCTGGCAGATGTGAGCGAAGACTCGAGAGAAACTCATGAGCGGGGGTTTCACAACAGAGAACCTGACCGAGTGATGAAACCCATCCAAGAGGAGCAGCAACAGGTGTATGTGTTTGTGTAACTGTGTGCATATATATGTGTGTGTGTGTTTGTGATTAAGGTGTTTGGCGTTTCAAGTGGGGCTGACCGGCTGCCGTGTCTGGTCACAACATCACAACAAAAACAGACAGAGGTGAGAGTGGAAAAGATCATTCACTGACGACCTTTCCTAGGTTCTAAGTTGACAAACATATCAGAGAAAGATATATTTCAACACATTTAAACATTTATCTAGATATAAATATAGAAAATGTATAAAGTTAAAAAATATACATTTATGCATCACATACACACATGCTGGCTCTGTAGGGCTACATTATTGGTCATTCCACGAGTAAACTAAACCCAGACTCTTTAGGTCATAGCTGCCTTCTTGGTCAGTCACTAACTGACTGCACTTGCTGGGACTTTCCAGCCTGCCAGTCAGCCTAGTCTACAAATAGACTTAATCAGACTTCAGGGACTCACAGCATATTACTGCATTACCCTGAAGTTCACACAGTAATACATTTTAGGTTTTTCAGTTCCACTTCTCACACACTCTCTATGGTCACCCATATGGGGAACTACTTCTGCACAAACAGCTCTGCAGCTGCTGAGATTATATGCCCCGTATGGCTCTATTGTATCTAGCAGAGAGTGTTCGCAGGCCTTCTACATTTATCAAGATGTTAGATTAAAGCCACAAACATCTGTTTCAAAAGCTTGAGCCATGAAGTTGTAATACGCAGTCTGAGGTGGATTTTTTTTCTACACGGTAAAAAAAAGGCAAAGAAATAAATAGAGGAAGAAGAAGCGGAAATACATTTGTAGCGCTGGGGGGTAGTTTGTGACCATCAGCAGCACAAAAACCACACGAGTCACATCTGCACGGCTTAATGTGTCAAAGCACAAGTGCTTCTTGGAGGGAAACCATGTGCCAGTGATAACATGTTTTTCCTGATCATATAACGTGTCGTGATATACGACAGCATTGTAAGCGCTCACTCACATGGATTGAGATACACACATGCGTGCACAGCTGCCATTGCAGCAGTTTACTGAGAAGTGTTTGCTATGTTGGAGCAATTTTTAGAAAGTTGACATTTATATCCGCAGCTAAAAGACAGGTTGACCAGACCAGGGTGTGTGTTGCAAGATCTTAAAGGCACTTCTTCATCAATCGCTTTTATCTTTGTTTTTTCAATGAACCGCTTGGTCATTGCACTGAAAGCTCAAGGCTGGCATGAGAAAAGCGATTAAAGCTGTAAACACACAGACATAAACTTTTAATGTGTATTCCGAAAAGCCACACACAGATTAATGTGTAAACATGTCACATGTTTAATGAAGCTGACAAGATCCGACCCAGTGACCTGTAAACGCTATCTTCTGTAACGCGGGCCAAAGTCAACAAAATACCCTCATCCTGTCTTCACGGATCAATCTGGGCCATTTTGGGAAAACTGAAACACACTGGTAAGCCCCCTGAATTACACACACACACATGCAGACACGAACACACTCCTTCACAATCCACAGTGTGGCCAAATACCCTGGAAAAATCTAGAGGACAAATCAGTCTATTTATAATACAGAGTGAGACCGAGAATCAGGGCACTTAGCTGTGATATTGTAGTGTAATTTTCCCCCTTATAGATTTACAGTGTCATGAAGCGAGCGCTGATAAGGCTGAGCAGGCCGCTTCCTGAACAACAACTGTGTTTTATCAACATCAATCCATCAGGCATTAAAAAAAATGTTATTGTTTGAACAGGCAGGTTTGCAGTGTGCCTTCCTCAAAGTCAGAGGTTTGCTGCAGGATGGCTTACACAGCATATTTGGAAATTATGCTTGATTTGTAAACTATTGAATAGTGATTAAGGAAGATGGGATCAAATCAGTATGAATTTAACCCAGCTCTCGTTTGAGCACGCAGACTTGTGAGGTATATCATTTTTCTGTTTACCAAGTGTTATTTTCTTTATATTTAACCCAATCATCAAAAACAGCAGTGGTGATAGTAGGTTTATGAGTGTAACAATGATTATTCCTTGTACCTGAACTCCGACCACAGCCAGGAAAGTAGCAGTGTCTCAATGTAAAAAAGCAGAAGAAAAAAATGAATCAAGCACAAAGAGTACACACAAGTCAATCAAACGACTGCAAAGACACACAAAACACTTCTAAGTACAAGCAGCTACTTTAAAATGAAGTTGAAATTGACTTTCTCAAAGTTACATAATAGTCTGTATACATTAAAAAACGCCTTCCTCCAATGTGTTAAAATATTTGTTGGTGTCCCCTGTCATTATTTTCCATGACATGAGGAGTGTTGATTCCTCCGCTCGCTTCTCCGAGAGGTTGTGCAACGCTGGAGTTGATAAACAAAGCCACGTGTTGCGGGGAAGTTTCCAAAGTGGGCGGAGCTCGCGTGCTTCCGGGTTCTCACTTGGAGGATATAAAGAAGAGCTGCGCAATGTCAACAGTAGGCTAGAAACACAGGGGGCAAAACAAAGCACTTAGAAGCGGGGGTGGTTACATAATAAGCTAAATCAGAGGGCTTTCCAAAGATTTCTCACACATTTATTGACTTTGTTTAAGTTAGCGTCATCGAGTGAGGATGCCTTTTCTCGGACAGGACTGGAGGTCGCCGGGTCAGAGCTGGGTGAAAACCGAAGAGGGATGGAAAAAGACAACAACCGACGACAAAAACAACAATGTCTCCGTGCAGAGGTTGGTCATTAACCGAGAGCTAAGAAATGGCGCTGTCTCTGAGGAGCTTTGGAAATTGAAATGCGCCATCACTTTTGTTTGGTTAGAGAGAGATGGAGGGAGGAGGGACTTTCTTCAAAAGTCCAAACAGCATTATGAACAGAAGCAGGCTGACACACATACAAAACCAAAAACAACTATAGGCCTCCACCTCGGTGTCGTTTCCTTCTCACTCACCTCAGTGTCTTTGTGTGTTTCTGGTTGCTATGTTACTTTCCTAGGCTAATCACCGAGCTATTAATAACCTCCCTAAACAAGTGAGTGGATTAACAAAGATCTGTAAACTTTCCAGATGAGCTACAGTCATTTCAACACGGCCCAAGTTACACTTTTTTCTTTGGGTTTGATGCTGGAGTTGCTCGTTGTGTAGAAGGAAAAGGTTAAAGTGGATTGCAGTTCAAAATAAATAAATAAATAAATGTGTCCTTGTGTTTTTGCAGCTTCTGCAAAGAGGCCGAGGAGGAGGAGAGTTTTAACAAGGAGAACCTGCTGCTTTCTTTCAGCTATGACATGGCTGCCAAGAAGAGGAAAAAAGACTTAATGAACAACAACACAAAAGTCCCATGTGAGTCCTTATTAAAAAAAAAAAAGAAAGCAAAATATTTAGCCCGTTTTAAAGCGTGGGAGTCATAAATCACATAGCAATGCATCAAACTTAAGTTGGAGTAGGTAATACAAGCAGGAGAAAGCTGGAAGGGAAGGCATTGGTGGAGCACCTCCTAATGACACTGATGTTTAGTCATTCTCCTGCATTTCATAAACTCCCTTTCCAAAGGCAGCTCTGAAAACTTAGTTGTGCTGAATGCATTTGTCACAGTGCTTATAAGCCGCTTAATGAGGGCAGGCCACTAACGTAAACACTTTGCTTTCTCACAGATTTCCACAGGGAAAAATGGATTTATGTTCATAAAGGAAGCACCAAGGAGGTAACAAACCGACTCATTCCGCTTCACATCAACTTTTCATATCGTCATTGCTAATGTAAACATGCTGAGAAAACTATACTCCTGCTGAGGATTGCAATCTAATACCCTGATAATTAAATTCTCCCAGCGCCACGGATATTGTACACTGGGAGAGGCCTTCAACCGCTTAGATTTCTGCAGCGCCATCAAAGACACGAGGAGATTTAATTACGTTGTCAGAGTGAGTTCTCGTTTCTTTCCTTTCTTCTTAGTTTGTGCTGTCTCTTTCTGTTTGTCTTTCTCTGTGGTTGTTAATGGGAGATCTGTTTGTCAGTGGCACAGAAAGGCTTAAGGTTAAGAGGGTGTGTAGGCCTCTGCCAGCTTCTTATCATTGCTCTGCAGACAAGAGTCTCTCAGTGCTGATGATAGGGACCCAGGGAGTGTGTGTTTGAAGTAGGGACACAGTGTGGCTCTTTTTGTTTTGGAATATGATTGCCAAAGCATGTTGGTATCCCATAGGATTAAGCGAGGAACAGATGGATCATGTAGTGAGCTTAAATGACCAATTGGGAGATATTAGTGTCAGTAGCATTGTGGGATATGAGCAGAAAACCTGGAAGGCCATGCACGGGAAACTCTTTAATGAAAGTCATCCACACATGCACAGAGTTTGAACAGATTCAGCTTGGTGGGTATTCCTGACAAAGACGAACAAAAAAGTGATGCTCGCTTACCATCATCTAGTCAAATTTGGAGCTTCTTCCTCACTGAACTGAACACCAGCTCTCCCACATGTGCTCACATGTGAGGCGAAGGTGGGGGAGTGTGTATGCAAGAGGAGGGTGACAGCTGTGCAGTGAGGTGCGACCACCTGACAGTTGCTTTACGAAACCAAACCCGGTGGTAGTCAGATGATTCGGACCCCTCTGCAAACACAAACACCGATACCTCTGCCAGGTTAAACACCCTCCTTATGTGTTCTCCTCACTCATCCAGTGGTCCAGTGTCACATTTCTGTCTTTCTTTTTCCCTCTCTATGTTGAGTATCTGTGTGTCGTTCTTATATAAAGAAGCATTTAAATGAGTTGTAGCCTTCTTCAGGAGGACACAAGCGAACTTTCTCTTGGCAGAACAGTGAGGTTTCAGGGGATCGTATTTTATACAGTGTCAAACCCATAAATGGAGATTGGGCTCTAATCTTATCGGAATACAAAATAATCTGGTAGTCCAGATAAGTGTTAGATTTACTGCAGATATTTGGCTAACTCCTATTTGTTAACATCTCTGTTGGAGTTTGGGATTGACCTTTTAGTTCAGGTTCCAGTTAACGAGTGCAGTGTAGTGTGGTAAGCCCAAAGAACAATATGGCTGTGAAACACTAGCGCCTGGTCTGGACACAGTGTCCTAGGTCACTGCTCTTCACTGGTTGTGTCTGATGGCATTTGCGGGTTCATTTAACTCTGTCTCAGTTACACAGATCAGATTCTTCCATGACAAGGCAAGTGGTCCTCCATTTGTTTTTGTTTTTTTTCTTTCTTTTTTTTTCATCTCACAGCCAGTGAACGTAGGTTATGTCAAGGACGAGCCATGTGTAACTTTAAAATGAGCTTTAATGCAGAGATGGCACATAATAACAAAAGGCTGCGGCGTGTCTAATTCTGTCGGTGTGTTTGTGGAAAAAGTGTGAGCCGCACGCCAAAGTATAAAGCGCAGTTTAGTGAACTGCAGGAGCTAAAAGTAGATACGGAAACGCACATTGTTCTGCCCGGCTGCTCTACAAAGAGAGGAGCACTTGATGAGCTGCTAAAAGAAGAAGGGCACGGGATTAGGTTTTAGGAATGGAGCTGGGGAGGGGGGGAAGACAGTGAGGAAGGAGTGAAGAAGCTTAAAAATGGCAAAGCTGACAGGGAGCGTGAGGATGAAAAGGCTCAAAAAAGGTCATTTGGTTAAAAATGACGCATTATTAAGATGGCTGGTTGGCTGGTTCTTATTTTTCAGTATCCTAGTACCCCAGAAAGTACCCCGCAGTTTACCAGTACGCTGATATACAAACAAAGGTCATGACGTGGTCAAAATGAGCCAGAGTTTCTCCATGATGTCACAGCATCTGCTGCATGCCAGACATGCCACCCTGTTGGAACTCGCTGTTTGTCCGCTAGCCAACGGCAACAGACATACATACACACACACACGCGCGCTTACACAGTCACGCACACTCTGTCAAATGATTCGGCTAATTCACATGACAGGAAAACCAGGACTCAAACGATTAAAAGCTTGTTTGTGCCGGCATGGGGTGGCTGACCTTGTTGACAGCCTGGGCTCTTATCCAACACCTTTCCGAGTAGCTTCTTCCCCTAATAAAAGCCCTAGAATGCTGTTAGACGTCCACAGCTTCACTTGAGAGAAATGACCATATGGAACGTCTCCAAAGTTGTTCTAGGCAGCAATTATTGTTAGAACCAAGTGCTTTGTAAGAATGCAGCCTAACAATCTTTAAGAAACACTGCAGTGGAACAGAGCGTCTCACTTGCAGACAGGATGAAATTTATGTTGTTTCTTTTTTTCCCCCCCACCTCCCCATTCCTCCAGCTCCTGGAGCTTATTGCCAAGTCCCAGCTCCCCTCACTCAGTGGAGTGGCGCAGAAGAACTACATGAACATTCTGGAAAGAGTGGTACAGAAAGGTGAGCTCTGATGCCCTGCCTCTTCATTTCAGTCTTTTTGTGTTTCAGATGATTTTCTTTTCATGTCGTTTTGTTTCCCTGTGCTGTTCTTAAATATTTGCCCCTCAGTCTACTTAGTCTACTTTTGCTAAGCTCGTATATACAGTGTAGTGGACTCTTCTCGTCTTACTTTCTCAAAAGTGTAAACACAAATAATGCCGGTATAGCAAAGCTGAAGCTTTCGATATATGATGAAATGAACCTTTGTGATGTCTGAAGAAGGCTGGGGATGGAGTTCAGTGCTTTAGTGGCACGCTGAAAAACACTGACAGTCACCAGACCCGAGTGCAAGTCACAGTGTAAACTAAATGTTCCTTCTGCTAAACAGAGATTCAGGTTGTTTAGGTAGCGTTATGAAACTGTTTTGCCAAATATTTGAAGTTCTGCGGGGCCGTTCCATCACACCCAAATATTTAGTTTAATAGAGATTTTTATTTTTTTTTTTTAAAATAATTTTTATTTAACTTATTTTTTTTGAGGAGTCGCTGTCTACTTGGCTTGAAACTTCATTGTATCATTGTGGTCATTAATCTTGGCTGTTGACCAACTCTCCACAGTCCTCGATGACCAGCAGAACGTCCGCCCCATCAAAGAGCTGCTGCAGACCCTATATGTCTCGCTGTGTGGGCTCGTTCAGGACATGGGCAAGTCTGTGCTGGTGGGGAACATCAACATCTGGGTACACCGAATGGAGAACATCCTGCAGTGGCAGCAACAGCTGGACAACATCCAGATCAATAGGGTAAGCATCTGCCTACAATGCAGAACTCCAGAGGGGCTCTGAAGTGCAAATCTTTATTACATCATAGATTTTCTTCTTTTCTCTCATCTCTTTTTTTTTTTTTTTTTTTTTTTTTTTGACTACCGAGAGAAACACCAGTATGCTACACGACGCTCTGACAGACGGGTTGGGTGGGGGGTGCCGGATTAAAGAGGACAGAGAAAAGCTGAGAGACG
>NW_024582752.1:291727-361693 GCF_018398535.1 Haplochromis burtoni
AAAGCCAACAAATACAGGCATGACTCTGACTGACCTGCCTGCCAGTCTGCAGCTGAACATCATGCACAGTCTTTCTGACGGCAGAGACCTGGTCAGCCTGGGCCAAGTGTGTCCGGAGCTGGGGACCCTCACAGAGGACCGGCTGTTGTGGAAGAAACTCTGCCAGTACCACTTCACAGACAGACAGGCATGTAGAAATTTAAGGGAATGCAAACACTTGCGTACGTGGAATGTTCAGATGGCCTTTATGGCATCTGTGATAAAGCTAGCCTGGAAAATGGGAGGCAGTAACCCAGCACCATGCTCAAAAGGCATGCATTTGATAAGTGAGTGAGGGATTCTCACCTATAGGCTAAAGTGGGCTACAGAGACGCTTTACAGGATAGACGCCCCCCCGCCCCCAAATGACAAAACTATCCATTAAGGTTTCTAAAAAATCTCACTCTGAGTGTGACCAGTAGTATATGAATAAAATAAAAGCCTGAAGAGTGTGCGTGTGTGTATATGTGTATATATATATAATTTTTTTTTTTTATTTATTTTTTTTTTAAGTAACATTTTTTTAAAAGCCTGTCTTATATTTTAGATCCGGAAGCGGCTGCTGGTGTCAGATAAAGGTCACCTGGAGTGGAAAAAAATGTACTTTAAGCTGAGCCGCTGCTATCCTCACAGAGAGCAATACAGCGACACCCTGCACTTCTGCACACACTGCCACATCCTTTTCTGGAAGGTACTCTGCTTCATTCTGTTTCATTTTGCACTTGATCAGTGTAGATGTGAAACTAAAATGTTCTTGTTTTTAAAGCAGAGGGGGAAAAAGGCATTATAAATTCATGCAATGTTTCTTTTTTTCTTTCAGGATATAAACCACCCCTGCACAGCCAACAACCCAGAAAGCTGCACCATGTCCCTCTCCCCTCAAGACTTTATCAATCTTTTCAAATTCTGATCCCTCCCACTCACAGACGCCCCGAATCCCGATGATCGGACTGTACATACTGCTGTACATATTGTTTTCTTTAATATCACGATTCTTGGATGTATTTTAGAAGAGACTGGAGAGTGCTGAGGCAGCAGGACAGTTATGCAATCAGGTTTCTTTTGAGCGAGCACTGAGAACCCATCAGAGTGGGTTAACTGTGGAAAGCTAGTGGACGTGACGAAGAGCAGTAGTGATGTCGAGGAAATCGGGCTACATGCGAAGGAAATGAAGGGAATACTTAACTGCTGGAGTTCAATCTTAGTTTAATGTGTTTTCTGAAATTACACTTGCAAAGTAAAAGCACCTTTTGAACTTTAGATTTGAGCACCTTTTTTTGGATTTTGTTTTTTATTTTAATCTTGTATTTCAGTGGTTTCAGTAATTGTTCTTCAAAGGAAGAAGAGCGATTTCTTTAAAGTTGTATTTGTTATTGCTCGTATGGGGAGGTGCAGTGTGCTTGGTGTTTAGATGGAGTCTGTACTAATATTCATGTTTGGAACTGGGATGAAGAAAAGTAAATGTTAGGTTGCAGCGGTACCTAAGAGAAAATGAATGTAAGCATGAGTTGTAAATAACCGTTTAGACTGGGTTTGACACGTTGACGCACTGTCATAGTCTTTTCTATTTTGATTTCTTTTTCACTTTTATAAGGATTTGATTTTTTTTTCCTGTTGCAGGCGATACAGCCGCAGCACGTGAGTGCAGTATTACCAAAGATTGTTATCAAAGTCAGTGTAACAGTGGTGTGTGCCTTTATCATGAAACTTGAAGCCGTATAGGTACAGCTTGTGCCTTGTTTGCAATGCTTTCAGATCCTAATGCTGTTTATTTTTTTTATTTTTTTATCATTTTAAACATCAAGTGTCTCATTTACAGAAGGGTTAAGCTCTGAGGCTCTCACACCAAAGTTAACTGTTTGAGATATCCCGCATGACATCGAGCTGATTGTGTTTACTTAATGAGATTTTTGGCAAGCGGCTCAGCTTGTGCACTTGGGTTTGAAGGAAAAGTGCAGTCTGACCCAGACTCACTTTTTTATTTTATTTTTTCACTGATCAGACAGTGAAGAATGATGTACATGCTATGCAATGCATTCTCTTTATGTTCTGTTCAATTAATAAAAGGGGGGCAAAAAAGCCCTTAAAGCTGGTGTCATTTCTGAGTAGTCGCTACACCTTTCTATGGGGGGGGGGATGAATAGAGCACTTGATCATCATGGTATAACACACAGTTAAACTTCAAGGAATCAATCTGTCCAGTTAGGAAGCAGAATCCATTGTACACCAGTTCACTTTCCTTGGTGCAAATAAAAGTGACAAGTGCTCTGGAGTGGAAACAACTGCAAAATAAGGAAGCTTCTTGCTAGTTTCCCCATCACTTCTGGTAGCTGGAGGTTAGACAGGTAGTCCAGCTCCTCCAGGGTGTGTGTGTGTGTGTGTGTGTGCGCTGTTGCAAGAAAATTTAGTGTGTGTCTGAGAACGGTTTCCAGTGTGTGAAGATCTGAGGAGAGCTAGGCAGGACTTATTTTGTGCAAGCATGAGTGCTGCTAGAGTCCTACAAAATGACCTCCAGCTGGCTACTTGTCTGCATGTTTCTGACCAAAATGGGAAGTAACAGACTTGGCATGATGTCCTGACATCATTTAGTGGGACTGAAGTTCTCAGACCAGTACCATGCAGCTTAGTGTGCATTCTCTTAGTAACACCAGAATTGCCAGGCCCAACACTGGCACCCTATTCTCTTGCACAAAGGAGCAGATACTGGTGCTGCTGGGTTACCTCCCTCTCTTCCTGTGTAATGGCCCCTCTCGTGGGATCTCTGCAACACTTTTGAGACAGTAAACATTCCTGCAACAGCATACATTGATGTGCCATTTTTGGAGGACCTGGTCTACCTGTGCAGCCTGAATGGGCTGCAGGTACTGTCTCATGTTACCAGTAGTGATAAGGATGCAAGCAAAAAGCAGGGTTAGAGAGAAATCAGGCAGCAGGGAAAAGGAGAGCGCAATGGTTCTGTGGGCACCACCTGTAAAACCATTCCCTCTTAGGGGGGTTGTCTTGTAATTTTTCCCCTAATCGGTGAACCTCGTAACTTTCATGTTTACCAAAGCAAGCATAATGAATTCACAAAACTCGATAGACTGATATGCCTTAAGTTTAACTGACTTTGTGTAATGCCGTGATCATTAAGTGCGCCGTTAATTAAAAAAAAAAAAAAGAAGTTTCCTTTATTTATTGAACGGCGTATACAATGAGCTTACATGAGGACAACTTTTAAACATTTTCTAGGTTTCTTGCTGGAGGTGAACAGAGGCCGCACCATAGGTATCTGTGTGCCCCCAATTGGACAAATGATGAACTACACTGCAGTTTAAAAAACTCTTGGTATGTTCACTGTGGTCATGGTGCAACAGTTACTGAGAGGTTTGCCTCAGATGTATGCTTCTTTTCAAATGTGAGTGTTATTGACACAAACCAAAGCATTCAGGCAGTGTCAGCCTTGTATAGAGAGATTCATGCTATAAAATGACACTGTGGCTCTGAAGTGAAAATCTAAATGACTTCAGCAATTTTTCAAGCACTTTTTTAAATCATTGCAGAAAGACAACTGTTTCAAGTTACAAATAAAAAAAAAAAGAAAAAGAAAAAGTAACGTTTTCCCCCCATGAAATGAACACACACCCACACACACATGAAATAATTTACGTTTTATCACACATTGTTAAATAAATAATATTTATACAAATATGTAATTTTTTTAAATTTTACTCAGAAAGCTGATTTAGCACGCTGTGCTTCTCCCAATGCAGAATTGCACATACAGTACTGCCCTGCTCCTCAGGGTATACAGGTTATGGAGTAGTTCAGCATGTGGAAGCATGACAGGTGTGACTGGCAAAGGCATTGCACTGCCCTCAAAGCAACAATACACAGGCATCATCTTAAGGCCATTATAAATGGTTTAGCCTGTGTGCGTTTGTATAACCTGCACGATCCTCCTCTTCCTCAGTAACCTGCTTGCAAACCTGCTGCCCATGCTACATCAAAAAGAAGCCGGTGTATTGATGCTTTGAGAGTACAGAAAGAAGGCGATGCTAATGATACATTCCCATCTTGTTTTTGTGATAGTAAGTCAAAGAACTGATATTGTCTATCTAAATATTTTTCTTCCCACTCCCACATTCTTGCTGTTTTTTTTTTACTACTATCATGCGGACATGATCTACAGTCTGTGCCCCGTTGTAACAAGTAATAAGCACCAATAAAAACTTTCCAATTTAAACTCCTACTATAGTCTCTGTTGTGTGACACTACACAAAATCTACATTAGTTCAAATAAAATCATGAAGTTGGTTGCATATTAGTAACATTGTACCACTTCGTCGTCTTTTGCATCCTTCCTCCCTACAGTTTTAAAAATAATATGGCATGGTGTGAAAGTCATCTGTAATATAATATTTCAAACAGTGTTTTCAGGTGGTCCTTCAGTGAAGCTGATGCAGCTCTCTGTTTTGCTAACACTTCTTTAAACAGCTAATGAGTTAATGAGTAGTCAGTGAGCAATGAGTTATGCCTACCACAGTTGGCCCCTTATCTCTTAAAATCTACTCTAATACTTTTTAATAATCATTCAGCTTTGGCAAAAATGTTACTTTTTGTTTGTTCTTCCAGTGCTGTTTCAGACAGAAATCCAGAAAAAAACCTCTCAGACCACCACCGGCCAGAGAAATGCTGGAAATGCTGAGGATCGCCAGTTGTTTATGAGGTGTAGCCGGGGAAAATAGTTGCCACTGTACACTTCAACATCTGTAAATTCAAACAAAGAAGCTCTAAGAATTTTATGGCTTCTCTGCACTTACAACTTTGGGGATTTTCAGAGGTATGAATGAAGAAGAAAGTTGCGAAGAAAGGCAAAAAGAAGAGTTACCAGCGTTAGTAAATGTCACAGAGAGGAACATTTTCTCTTTCAGAGTTCTGAATAATCCACTCAATAGCATCCCAACCCTACAGATTCACAGAGAGAAAGAAAGGTTAAAAACAAGACCAAGGCCCAGAGACTGGCCAGTGAACATCCTGGTGGGGTTGTAAACCACTGACTGTGCTTCTGCCAGAGTGGTAAAGAAACTAGCAGAGAAAGCAGAGGCCCACTTAGAAGACATGCAAAGACTGTATTATTTGAATCTGCATTCATCATCAAATCAGGGTGCAAAAGACAAATAAAAAGAGAAACATATTATGTGTTACCTTCCTGGCGTTAGCTGACATACTCCTGGCCATCATGGCTTCCAGGTAGCTGCCCAGACTGACTCCCTTCACTGTAATGATGGCTTCCTGGGTCAGGACAGTCCTGAGCAGAGAGAGCACAGGCAATCGCAGAGACATCGTTAAACAGAAAAACATTACCGTAACATCTTGTTTCTGCAAAAAAATAGTGTCACGTTGATTCTGGCTCCTATCTCTTAGCCCTTTAAAAATGGACTGATGGTATTCATTCTAAACACATGCAAATAAAATAAAAGTTAGACTACTTACACCTCAGGATTTTCTGGGTGTGGTCTATAAAGAAGCCTCTCATCCACAGATATGAGGTTAGTTAGAGTGATCTGGAAAATAAAAGGGTAGATGGTGACAAAGTCTGTGCCACACTTTGTTTAAAAGCATTTATCAAGCTGCAAGCCTCCATATTAACTTACATTTGTTGAGCACAACTCCATCTTTTTCTCCTCTGGATCAACTATGGAATGTTCCTTCACATAGGTCTGTGTCTGGTTGGTTCCCAGTATCTACAGACAGAAATATACAGCACAGACACACTAAATCACACCAGCAATCAAACCTGTACTGGCAACAGCCTAATTACTACAAACACTTCATTCACCTGAAGTGTTTGTAGTCGCTTCAGGTGAATGAATTGTTGTGCTGTCATTCCTTTGAAACACGGAACCCCTGCAATACATTGAGAACCATTTCATATATCTGTATCTGCTGATGACTGACCGCTCTGACGATAGCCGGTAGGCCCCACTCTGTGCTGAGGAGTCTGTGGCTGTGAAGCCGGCCCTCTGTGTCCAGACTGCGGTCCAACACGTCCACCCCGATCACGTTAGGGTTCATGGGGTTGGGGTACTTCCTCATAGCAGCCTTGATCACTGTCTCCCAAGGGTAACTGCACACAGACCAGTACAAGATAACGTTTAAATGTGGTTACAACAGCAGCCATCAAAAATCTTCCATTGTTGGTTTCTGAAAGACACACTCTGGCTTGGACAGGTGTGGTTAGTGATCATCCTTGAAACATCATCAGTGGCACGCCTCCTGGTGTCAAGCCCATATAAAGACTTACCATCATGACTTAACATAGAGCAGACTGACTGGAGATATGGAGCCATGAGCTTCACCGTTTAAAGCACCGGGTTACATTAAGTTAAAGACAAGGACATGCCGGCTCAGTGTGCTGACCAACCTGAAAACATGCTCCGTGCTCCAAATCTTCATTTTATATGTCAGTCTGTTGACCTTATCGCGGAACAAAACGCCCTTTTCACCGCACCATTATAATGAGGAACTAGCTCCAGTAATGGGAGAATGAGGCCTGTGATGACAGAAGCTCACGAACATCAATGCAGTGAGTCCAGGGAACACATCCCAGCTTTTCTCCGCATATCAGCTTCGCGTAAAAACTGCGCAAAACACCCTGCGATCCCCGCGTCACGGCGACGACAGGCAGATGGCCTGTAATGGATGAATCCAAGTAAATCGTCCCGCTAGGACACAAAAGAAGCCGGTGCAACTGCGGAGGCAAGTAGCGTCAAGTCACATAGTGAGATACAGGAGTCAGGTCGCACATTTCAGAATAAAATCCTCGCTCGAGTGTCCTGATCAGTCGACGACACTGGTTTTACCGACATCACGTAGAGTATGTGGACGATCTCATGGAGATATACAGTTCATAAACGTTAATTAGCATTAATCTTTTTATTAGTGTCAGAATTTTTCTATATGAATGTACTCGTAATGAACAGCGCCCTAAACTGCAATCATATCTCTTAATTTGTATCATTAATGGCGTTTATACAACTCTTTAATGCACTATGATGCAACACTTTCAATGAGTGTATTCCAATGAGATTTCTGCGAAGGGTACCGCTCTTCCTGTCTGACTCTGCTTGTGTCCGGCTGACTTGACTAAAGCTGGTGAAGCGCTTGTTGCTGCATCCGTCTCAATTTGTGCGCATGTGCAAAGCATCCTTCCCTCATCCACCGACAAGTGGCAGCAAAGGAGCGGGGTTGAGTCAAGTTGCACGAAGGAGATCGTAAACCTAACCGGAAATAAAGGGTAAGTCCTTTCCAATAAAAACCCAAAGTGCGCTATTAAAAAGGAGAAAAGAAAAGAAAAATAGAAAAACAACAAACCAAATCATATAGACAATAATAATAATAATATTATATAATGATTATTATTATTATTAATAATAATAATAATGACAATAATAATAATAATACGCTACGTCGAGATGAACGCAATCAACTTTTGGAGATTTACTTACCTGGATGATTGAGAATGCATCAAGACGAAACTATTATTATTATTATTATTATTATTATTATTATTATTATTATTATTATTATTATCATATAATATTATTATAATAATATAAGATCATTGGAGTGGGGGGCAATCAGTTGGGAACAAAATCTTATTATTTTTGAAATATAACCGGAAGTACAACATAATAACTGTTTGGATTTACGCTCGTGTTGTTGGTATTCATAGAAGCAGACGCGCAGTGGAGGCTAGTATGGTCCCTTAACGAGAATTTCGTGCCATTGCCGTTCATTCAGCGGCCCGTCTGTTTCACTCCAAATAACGAAACAATTCATCAGGTCACATAAAAGTCTATCAGGAGATTGGAGGTCGGATTAACGCGCATCGCGTGACCTTGCACTGAATGTAAAAATAGTGGGATTTTCTTTTAAAGCACCGACACGGTAAGGAAACGAGCATCCTCATCCGCGCGGAGGTGAAGGCGAGACAAATGTCGCTATTGTGGCCTACTGTGCGATGCATGCAGACGTTGAGTGTCAGATCATGTGTTTTGTGGAAAGCGTTGTTTTAATGGCGCATAGATACAATCAGCTGTGAGTTTTTGAGAGATCAGGCTGACAATAAGACTGCTCGTGCAGCCCGTGGTTGAAGGCCGGGATTGCATGCCGCAGAAAGCAAACCCGTGACACAGAGTGGGCTTTTTAAAACGCATGCAATAAAGCTTTTATCGCAATAAAAGCTTTTAGAGATATGCGTATTAAATACGAATCTTAACTTCCATATAAATTGCAATTATTGTCTTATTCTCTGATCGGTTTTTGTGTAGAGCGCGTGCAGGAATATGGCAGATGCTGCAGCATCGCTTGATCCGCTCCGGGCCGGAGAGAGAAAGGGGAGGAGAGGGAGGTGGGGGGTGGTGCACCTTTTTAGGAGCGTTAAATCACACCCTGCGTCTGAATGTGCAATCCACAGTCAGAGTATTTCATCCTGGCTCTCTTTACAGGAGATGAGGCATTACATTGTAAAAGTATGTAAGGCATCTTCTCGTTCGAAGAGTCACCAGGTTGGCTGTTGGTCGTGTTCAAACCAAAAATCTGCTGACACATGCGCTCTACCAGCCTGTGTTCCCAGCTTTTGTGCGCAATGAAGCCTATTGCCCAACTACCAAGGCCTCATGGAGCACCAAACTCCTATCATGTAACTGACCTCCCGTTGGCCTATTGATCTATTTATTTGATTACTTTTCTGAGGAGTGGTGTTAAAATAAATTTATTGCCATTATTAAGATGTCTTTTCCCTGTTATTGCTCTTCTACATAATGACACCACTCAACCTCAGTGAATTTAGCTCTGTTTATTAAATGGTTGTCTGTTTTATTTCAGGTTAACTACCCCAGCCATGGAGATCATCACACATTTAATCAACGACACCATAGAGTTCTACAAATGGACCCTCACTATTGCAGGTAATACCTTCAAAACATCCGGCATGCCTGAGAGCATCTGTGTGAGATATTTTAAGATCAGAGAAGTTGTATTTATCAGTGAGTAAATGCACATTCACTTGCCCGTGTGTCCAGCCTTAGATATTATGTATCACTCTGCAGGGTTCTTGCTGCTGTGAGTCATTATAGAGGGAGTTAGTATAAGAATAGTGCATCACTGGCAATTTGTTAACAAATTACTCAATACTTTAGGACATATAGTAGCTATATATGAACTGCAATATACCGCAGTATGTATTTTTGTTGCTACACCCAGTAACAGGCCCTGTACCCTTTATCAACCCAGGATATGCTTGGATGCTCTCTCAAAGTATCACCATCAAACTGACCACTGGGCATCCACCTGCAGGATATTATCTGTTATCTGCACTACTACTCAGCACGAGCACTCCTCTCAAAATATACTGAACCCACGCTGCATCAGTGCAATGCAAATATTACGAATATTTATGTAACTCTATGAAAACATGTTTCTGTCAGACAAGCGTGTGGAGAAATGGCCCCTGATGGACAACCCCCTACCCACGCTCGCCATCAGCACCTCCTACCTCCTCTTTCTCTGGCTTGGGCCCAAATACATGAAGAACAGAGAGCCCTTCCAGCTCCGCAAAACCCTTATTGTCTACAACTTCAGCATGGTCTTCCTCAACTTCTTCATCTTTAAAGAGGTAGATTGTCACATTGTTTTGATTGTTACTTGCACGCGTCCAATAACTGCAGTCAGTGAATTAAATCTGATATCCTCTTATTCCAGCGTTAACTGTGCTCCCGAGTTGATACGTTACAGCAGCCGTTTTGTCCTCTGGGTTTAGACTAACCTAATTACAGTGTACTCATGCTCTTGTCTGCACTCCATCTCTTCTTTTCTCTGCCATTATCACTGTATGCTTGATAGCAGTGACTCAATGGACACTCTTGTTTTTTCAGCTGTTTATGGCAACGCGAGCAGCCAGATACAGTTACATTTGTCAATCGGTGGATTATTCAGATGATCCCAATGAAGTCAGGGTGAGTGTTCAGAGCGTGCACACACACACACTTGCATAGATAAACTCTGAATATAGTAGTGGGACTTCAGCTGTTTATGTAACTTACTATCTTAAGACTTTTGTGGCTACAATAATTAGTTTCCTTGGAACCAGATCCCTACCTGTTAATAATTCTCCACTGTACCCATGGTTCAGAAAATTACAGTCAGCCTGCCAGGGACACGTCACTCAGAGAGCTTTTAGAAACATGAGCGGCGTCCATACATTTAGAGCATGGGCCTGTTATCAGAAAAAAGTACAAGCCGGAGTTGAATGGTGTTCAGTTTCACCTTCCTTCCTGTTGCTCCATGACGTAGTTTGAAACAGAAACTACAAGTGAGTCAGTCTCGGGTCGAGGTTAAGATTTCCAAAATCAGAGTTCACGCACATGTAGCTCTTGATCATATATGTTCATATGTTAACAGTCTTTTTCTTCTCCTTCTTTATTTCTGTGGGAGTCAGGTGGCAGGAGCTCTGTGGTGGTATTTCATCTCCAAGGGCATTGAGTATCTGGACACTGTGTTTTTCATCTTGAGGAAAAAATTTAACCAGGTCACCTTCCTGCACGTCTACCATCATTGCTCCATGTTCACGCTCTGGTGGATTGGCATCAAGTGGGTGGCAGGGGGACAGTGTGAGTAGCTCACAACACAGCAGACATCAGCTATATGCTGAATTTATCAGCATTGCTGTTGATAAAGCCTTCACTGGCTCTGTAGTTTTGTGGTTTATACTGGGTGAGGCTGGGAAGAGACACAAATCCCTTGGTGGGTGCTTCAGGAAGCTAAACCAGACATGTGGAGCTACTTGTCTATAAACCTTTTATTCACTACTGGTAAATGTATTCATTATTGTTGTTTGTTGAGGTTATTTTTTTTATAATATGCATCTGCATATTAACAGCCATGCTAGCAACTCTGTAAAGGTATACCACAGGCAGAGGAGCACTTTGAGCTAAGTGCTAATGCCAACAAGGCAACATGTTGAGAGTAATAGCATTTAATCGCTGAAGTTTACTATTGGGTACAATGTTTATCATGTTCACAGTATGTATTTAGCATGCTAACACGCTATCACTTGCTAATTAGTAAACACAGGTGCAGCTGTATGTATATTTGCAAGTAGATGATTGTGACTGAGAGTAAACTGAGTCTGAACACTGATGAGGAAGCTAGATGACAAATTTCACTGAAACCCACAAGTATAGTATCGTCATATGTAGCTTGGATAGTTTAATCGGGATTCATGGGGCCCCTGGACCTACACTTGTTTGTATCTCCCACCCCCTCAACTATTGTCTTTTTATTGGATACAGACAGCAGGAGTTCAAAGCAACTCAGTTTAAGATTTTTTTTAACTATAGTAAGCAGAACAAAATTAAAAACTTATTGTTTCTTCTACTGCAGCATTCTTTGGTGCACATATGAATGCGATGATCCATGTCCTGATGTACCTGTATTACGGTCTTGCCTCCTGTGGACCTAAGATCCAAAAGTACCTGTGGTGGAAGAAGTATCTGACAATTATCCAGATGGTAGGTTGATTTCCAATGAAATATATTGACTGTAGGGATCATTTGACTGAAAATCATTCTTCTAGCTATGAAAGAACAGTGAAAACACAATATGGTGCAAAAGCATAACTCTTATTCTCTCTTTGGGGCTCAGGTTCAGTTCCATGTCACCATCGGTCACACGGCCTTGTCTCTCTATGTCAACTGCGATTTCCCCCACTGGATGCACTACTCCCTCATCTGCTACGCCATCACCTTCATCGTCCTGTTTGGCAACTTCTACTATCAAACCTACCGCCGCCAGCAACCTGCACGTCGCGACGTGTCCTCTTCCTCCAAAGCCGGCAAGGCTGTTTCTAATGGCACCCTCAACGGCCTCAGCAAAGCTGCCAACGGAGCAATGCTGATGGGGAGCAAAGAGGAGAAACCCCAGGAGAACTCTGGGAGGAGAAAGAGGAAAGGACGAGCTAAAAGAGATTAAAGGAGGGTGAGTCAAAGAGGTTCAGGTGAGGTAGGGCCTTGCTTGGTTTCTAGGCTGATCGTGCTAAAACATGAAAGACTTACTTTGAGGAAGATTTAGATAAGTGGATGATCAGGTGGGATGAGTTTATTTAAGCCATGATCTGAGTTGTATATAAAATACGAGGCAGGCATTTTTTGTTAAGAGAGGACCATTCTGTTACTAAAAGGTGATCGCTGGTCATACACCGGATGACCATTATCACAACACCAAATACAACAGTTTCTGGTGTCAGACAGAGCTTTGTATTCCTTCTCTTTATTGTGGCGCTGAGTAGACCTGCTTCCATGAGTGACTTTTAGCTAGTTAAAATCGAAGCCTGAAAAGTGAGAAAGTTGCATTTAATGCATCTGAGCTGGTAAAAAGCAATTAGAAACTGCTATACTGAGACAGGAATACACATGATAACAGAAATGTCTATTTATATTTGAGTGTATTCTTATTTTTTGTTGCTTACCTGTACAGATACAAAGCTGACGATAACGTACACTATCGTGTCAGTTTTGTCCTCATATTATTTACACGTTGTTGACGTTGCACAGGTGAGACTTTGAGTTTACAGCACCTGTGTGCTGCAAACTGACACTCCTACAGTTAGCCACTTAGTTGTGCAGATGAAACTGTCTTATTTACACTAATTTATTTATGGGATATAAATGCTCACTTTTGAGCTGTCATCCATTAACGCACAAGTATACATATATATACATATATATATGTATATATATGTATGTATGTATATGTAAAGGAGAAGAAGAAATCCATATGCAGAGATACATAGGGGTACATAGAAATAGGAGTAAATGAATTGTCAACCCTGATTGGATGACGCTGTTCCACTGCTGCTTTTAAGATGAAAAGATTAGCTTCAGCTCACATGGGGGTGACAAATTATTATTTCTATTTACAACCATAACCAATTTTGCATATCCTTACCTGTATGTAATGTGATGAAATGTAATAAATGTTATTCAGATAAATGATGAATCTGATGACTATCTCAGTGTTCCCCCACCACCACCCCACCCCCGTCAGCGAAGCTGGCTGCGTTGTGTCTTTGCTGATGTTTACTTGTCTTTTTATATTCTGTCCTCTCAGAAGTTGTCGTTCGTCTTAGACCCTGGTGAAGATGTAATGTGCTGACGACATGGTGGCATTCTGGCTTCCCTTTTGTACTTGTAGAGAATTCAGAGCTAGCTTACAGCTGCTACCTTTTTTTAAAGAAACAAAACATCACGTTAACTAAACCTGCCTTCAGCGCTGTTTTCTTTGAGAAAAACTCCTTTACGTATTCAGTCAACTTTTCAGATTGAATTCATGCCTGGAGCAGGCTTGAATGTAAATTTATCAGAAACAAGATTTGGATTAGAAAAGATAAAAGATAATGATTTCTACATAAAAAGACTTGGTGTGCATCTATTAGAACTATGTATGCATTACCACTGTCTGTAGTATATGGAGCATAAATGATCAGCCTGATATATATGAACAACTCCTGGCTTATTTCATCTTTCAGCTAATGTGTTTCAATGTCATTTTATTTATTGGTTATTTATTGTTATGTAAATACTGTTTTCCACCTTGCTAAGAGTAATTGTCTATGTATTTGTCTTCTTTTTGTGTTGTACATATTATATTGTGATATTTTGGACACTGCTCATTTGGGAATGTTCCTGCCTTTTCTGCTTGGGCGTTTTATAAGTCAACATTGCTTCTGTTTTTAAGTTCTTCCTTTTTTCTTTTTAATATCTTATCTTTGAACTCTCTTCAGATTAAACTAAACTGAATGCCTGTACAAATGCTGACTTGGTTTAATTGTCTCCTTCATGGTGCAGTTTGTCTTTAACAAAGATATTTTCATTCAGCACTCACCAGAATCTTCATTAGGTACACCTGTACAACTGCTTGTTAATGCAAATATCTAATCAACCAATCACGTGGCAGCAAATCAATGCATACATGGGAAAGGTCAAATTAAGCATCACAATGTGGAAAAAAGGTGATTTAAATTACCTTGAATGTGGCGTGGTTGCTGGGGCCAGACAGATTTGTATTTAATATTTGCTGATCTGCTGGGATTTTCCTCACACAACCATCTATGTGGTTTCCAAAGAATGGTCTTAAAAAGAAAAGATATTTTGTGAGCTGCATTTCTTTGGGTGAAAATGCCTTGTTGACAGTAATTTATGAGATACAGAAGTGCATTTACCCAGCAGATCGAACCTTAAATCCCTTAATTTTAAATTCTTCTTAACATTTTTAACACTTTCTATATGTTCATGTAAAGTTGGGTAACAGTCATTAAGGGTAAATGTTGCTACAATGTTTTCTGAAAATGACAATAAACTTGAACTGAACCTTGGCGCAGATGGGCTACAGCAGCAGTAGAATATACTGGATGCCACTCCTTTCAGCTAAAAAGCAGGAAATTGAAGCTACAATTCACACTGGTGCCAAAATTAGTCAACAGAATTCTGGAGAAAGGTTGCCTCGTATGATGAGCCTTGATTTCTGCTGCATTCAGATTGTAGGGTCAGAATTTGGCATGAACAACATAAAAGTATGGATCCATCCTAACTTGTTTCAGCGGTCTAGGCTGGTGGGGGATGATGTAAAGGTGTTGGTTGTTTTGCACCCTGTATTGCCAGCTGAGTACCCATTGAATTCCACAGCTTAATCACATATTGGTGCTGACTGTGTCCATCCCTTTGTGACTGCAGATTATCGATCTAATGATGGCTGTTTCCAGCAGGATAACGCACCATGTCACAAAGCTCATGTCATCTCAGACTGGTTTCCTGATCATGAAGGTGTGTTTGCGGCTTCCACAGTCACCATATAACAGGGCACCTCTGGGAAATAGTGAAACAGGAAACAGAGATCATGGATCTGCAGCAAAATCTCAGATGAATGTTTCTCTGTTGAATCGGTACCATGGAGATTAAAGCAGTTCTGAAGGCAAAGGCTGGTCGAACATAATACTGACAAGGCCTGAAAAATGTGTTTGAATCAAGTTTGTGTTTTTACCCTTAATGTGGATTTCCAGGTTTAAAAAACAATGGGGGAGATTGGTCAGATTAAAATGAGCATCAAATATTAAATTGTGTGCTCACTACACTGACCACGTTTTTAAATGGAAATAACTTGTCATAAACACAATGTACTGCCTGGTTTCATGATATGAAGAGAATAGACCTAAGTTTTCAATAGATATGTGAATCAAATGATCCCAGTTCTCAGCATACTGTTTGGGTTCTTCATCAAAAAACCATCAGATGGTGGGAGTATGGAAGGAGGGCATAATGGACGGGAGAGAACAGGTTTGATTTGTTTGATCCATGGCAGACATTGTGACCCTCGGAGTATTTGCTCGTGCTAGTCCAACTGGGAGGCGAGGGTTCAGCTCACAGTGTTAGTCTGCAGAGTCCATTTCTTGGCTGGATTATTCTGTCAAGGCCAATAGACTGGTAGACTCAGGTGCAGACTTGGAAGATCTCAGATCAGTGCGGGTTGTTTTGTTGTTGTTTTTTTTTAACAGTGAAGAAACTATCTACAACAATCACAAATATGCAAACAGCAAATTATGTTCCGGGGGGAGGGTCCAAACATCCGCCATGCACAATTTTCTCATGCTCAATTCAGGCTCACCACACCAGGGGAGGAAATCAGGAACCTGTGCAAGAAGAACAGAGAAACAAAAGTTAGTGATGGCTGTCTGATACCGATGCGCTGATATTTCACCACTAGATGTCGCTGAAACGAAGCTTTGAATGAACGATCCTATTTTCAATACAGCTGATGAAGTGGTTCGGTACTGGTTCATTGCTTTATTTGCACATCAATATCAAAATGCACAAAGGAAGAAGCAGAGCAAAAACAGGAGCCAGGGTTACAACTAACTGTTTAGTTCAATGATCTAGCAGAGGCTGAGCCTCAGCCTTTAAGTAGGGTCCTCCATTATCAGGGGCAGGTGAGTGATTAGAGCAGAGTGTTCAGTCAGAGACGTGAACCGCGAAGTCCCGCCCACAAACAGACACAAACAAATGAGCACAGAGAGAAGAGATAGAAAAAACAAGGGGGAAACAGATAAAAGATAGAACCTGGAGCAGAAGCCAGGAGGACTGAGGGACCATGACAATTTGGAAAGTTAAGGTTATTTTTATTACCTTAATCTGTAAAACAGCCTTTAGCTCAGAGTTGGAAAGTAAGCATATTTACAAAAGTGCTGAACTTAAGTATTTTTCTGTCTCCATTCTGCTTTATATTTTCATTCCACCACAATGAGACAGAAAGGTTGCACCTTACTAACAATGATTTGAACCAAACATGTCAAATTTGGATTTGTCACTTGATAAGACTGATTGACACTGATTTTTAGTCCATTTCTTGTATAATTTGCCATACATTAGCCTTTTATCCCTGTTCCCCTTCCTTTTTTTTTTTTTAAAAAAAAAAAAGGTTTTTTTTATTAGTTTTTCTGTTTTCACAAATAGTATATAATTACATAACATAATAAAGTGTACAATTCAGAACCAAAAATAAAAACAAAACAAAACAAAACAAAACACAAACAAACAAACAGACTGATAACTAAGCACAAAACACCAGCTTAGGTCCATCTAAAAAAAATAAATAAAGAGAGAATACAATACAGTACAATACCTGTGGTCCCAGTAGTACGTTGCAGTTTAAACACTCAAGAGAATCCTTGTAACATAATATTAGAGATGTCAGGTTCCACATAATTCAAGTATGGTTCCCACACCTTAAAGAATTGGTCTGTTTTTGAGTGCAGTACACATGTAAGATATTCCAATGGCACTAGATCCAACACTACTCTTTGCCAATCTTTAATAGTTGGTGCTTTTTTATTAATCCATTGGAGTAGTATATTCTTCCTTGCTGCATAGGTGAGAACACAATACAATCTCCTATTATTCTTGGATATTAACCGCCGGCTGGGGAGGCCCAGTATGAGAGACAGAGGGTCCATCTCCAATTCACAACCAAAAATCTTCTCCATTTCAGATAACACATTAGACCAAAATTTTTGCAATTTCAAACATGACCAGAAGCTGTGAGTTAGGGTACCAATTTCTGTCTTGCATTTGAGGCACATGGGTGAAAGTGTAAGATTATACTGATGTCTGCGAAATATGGATATATGCACTCTGTGTATGATTTTCAACTGTTTTGCTTTGGTAAGATTACAAACTGAGATTGATTTGGCATAACTCCAGACATCTTTCCACTCCTCATCATCGATTGCTATACCTAACTCCCTTTCCTATGTGCCTTTAAGCCTCTGTGACATCACTGAAGGTACAGAATATAAAGCCTTATAAAATATCTTCACAGGTACCTCTTTATCTGTTAAACTGTTAGCAGTCGGACGTACCGCCCACGGGACATTGGATGGTTTAGGGGACTAATAGGACTGCTAAGGGGTTAAAAATAATAATTTTTCAACAGGAGAGACTTCATGACTCTCACTAAAGTTAGCAAGATATAATGCCTCATCTGTAAGTAACAGAAAAAGTCATGTTTGGGGAGAGAATATTTCTCAACCATTTGGTCAAACGGCATAACTACATCGTCGGAGAATAAGTCCCTCAGTCTGTGATTTCCTTTGTTCTTCCATTCCTTAAAACCTATATCGAACATCCCCAGTTGAAAGTCAAGATTATTCACAATAGGGGTAAACACAGATGTTAACTTCAACCTTCCCTCAATTCGACATACTGACTGCCAGGCCTTAAGTGTATTAAGTGTGACAGGTCAATCTAATATCTTTAAAGTTCTTAAAGAACAGTAAGTCCCTTAATGGATACTTTGAAAGAGAGGTTTCAATCCCCAACCAGATAGAGTGTAAATTATTTGTGACCAAGTCATGAATATAGCTCATGTGAGTACTCAATTGATATGTTCTAATATTTGGTAAATCTAAACCCCCTACTGAACCTGGGAGCTGCAGTGTAGCCATCTTAAGTTTTGGTCTGCGTTTACTCCATGTAAAAGAGCTTAGCCAGCCATTCAGATCCTTCATCACCCTATTTGAAAATATAACTGGAATCATTTGAACAGGATATAACAGTCGAGGCAAAATATTCATCTTAATCAAAGCTATACGTCCTAGCCAGGAAAAGGGTAGGGAATTCCATCTCTCCAAATCCTGCTTTACCTTCTCGAACAGAGGGACAAAATTTGCTTTATACATTTGTTTAAATTTTGGAGTTATAAATATCCCTAAGTATACAAAACCTGTGGGGGACCATTTGAAGGGGAAAGAAAACAGTCCAGTTGGCAATGAATTAAGGCTCCCAATTGGCATAGCCTCTGACTTAGTCAAATTTACATTAAAACCAGAAAATTGGCTAAATGAATGAATAATGTTAAGTAAAGCTGGTATTGATGTCTCTGGATCAGAAATAAATATTAAAACATCATCTGCATATAAACTGATCTTATGCTCATAATCGATTTGCAAGCCCCGTACATCAGGTGCCGTCCTTATAGCCTCGGCTAACGGTTCGATGGCAATAGCAAACAAAAGAGGTGACAGTGGGCAGCCTTGCCTCGTTCCTCTATACAATGAGAAACTATCTAATTTCAGTCCATTAGACAAGATGGATGCCTGAGGATTATCATACAAAATTTTTACCCACTTAATGAAATTATCACCAAGACTGAATTTATTTAAAGTGTAAAATAAGTAAGTCCATTCTATCCGGTCAAAAGCTTTTTCAGCATCCAGAGAAAGCACCAAACTGCCCACGTTCCTTTGCTGAGCAGCCTGAATTAAATTGAGAAGGCTCCTGACATTATTACGAGAATTACGGCCTTTTATAAAGCCTGTTTGATCTTCTTTAATAATTACAGGCAGGAGAATTTCGAGTCGAGTAGCTAATATTTTAGAAAGTATCTTCCGGTCCACATTTAGAAGAGCTATCGGTCTATAAGAGGAACAAGACTCTGCACACTTCCCCTTCTTCAAAATAAGAGAAATATTAGCTTCCCTTAGAGTCTGAGGTAATCTATTATGCAAGAACGAATAATTAAACATATTAAGTAATGGGTCTATTAACAGCTCACGAAATTCTTTATAAAATTCACTACAAAAACCATCAGGTCCTGGGGCTTTTCCGTTCTTTAAAGTTTTTTATAGCGTTTAGTAAGTTCTCCTTCCTTAAGAATTGCTTCTGGACACCCATCCTTCCACTGATACCATTTCAGATGAGGCTTCAGCGGACAAAGTCAGATTCATCGCTCATGTCCTGCATCAGGTCTACTGACATGACTTTCTGATATCATTCACTTGCTCTAAATATTTTATTTTTTAATTAATTTTTAGGTCTGCAACTTATTTGCTCTCCATTTGCCTCTTCTGGTTTATTACACTACACACGCTTTCAGATGATAGCTTTTTGGGAATCGCTTTAGTACTGAAAAAGCACAATTTTATGTCTATCATCTGGCATTTTTGTTGTAGTTTCAACTACTGAGTTGTGACCAAATTACATGGTCTTTTGACAGCCTGCTAGTAAAAAAGTACCTCAAAATACCTGAATAATTAGGTCAGCGTTAAATGGCTTAAGAAACAAACAAAAACTATTCCCCTGAAAATGGTCAGGTACAAAGACTGCAGTCAAAACGAGTCAAAAAGCAACCAATGTCCAAAGAAAAACTCCTTCAAAAAGCCTGGAGAACTATTGCTCAAGACCACTTCATGGAAGCAAAATGTAAAGAAATGAGAGGTGGCTCAAGACTTTTGCACAGTACTTAGCATGGTCTATTACCATATTAAATAGCGTATACTGTCATAGTGTTAGCTTCCCACCACATATCGTTTAAATAAACTATTTCCAGACATAAATCTCAGCTTTCAGTATTAATCAAGCAGCATTGATATTACCTTCACCAACAGGACATTGTGTATATGCAGCTAAGCAGTAGCCTATAGCTGGGCGGTTTCATTAGATGAAATCACATCTGCTATGTTTTAGATATTGCAAATCTAAAATGCATCAAACTATTAAGATAATAAAAGAAAAAAAAGAAAACCTTTAACTCATGCCAAATTTTCCTTCCAGTTAATGAGTTCAGACAATGGTTTCCATAACAACTGTATACAGCAGCTGTCAGACACCCCCTACCCATTCATCTTCTCAAAGCCCTCCCAGCCCCATCCCCATTATTCCCCCATTCCCCTCCTCTTGCTTTAATTTCTCCATGAATCAGCTGGGGTCTATGTGAGAAAGAGCACTGATGCAATAAACAGTTAAAATGGGTTTTCATGCTTATATGTGTATGTGGGTGGTTGGCTTAGTGAGTGAAAGTTTTGTGTGTATGTGCATGTTGTTGTGTAAGAGGCTTAGAAACGTGTTTCTATGAGTATGCAATCCCCCTGCAGAGTTTATGAGTGGGAGGCCTCCACTAGCAGAGGGGTAGGCCTATCACATGGACTACGTTTGTATTATTCCTCAACCCAGCGCAATAATTTCACAACTCAGTAACATAACACCATAACCTCATCAGCAGCCTTTTGCTTGGATGATGACAGAATGTCGTTATAACACTTTCAGTTCTGTCTTAACAATCTGTTCTGGTGGACAAATGCATCTCCATAGCATAAAGCACTAAGAAATCTCTGAGTTCAACTTTTCAATAATAGGCAGTGAAATTTAATTACAAGTAGATAAATACTCTTTATTTATTCAGAAATATTCATTATTATCTGAATATTTATTATAAATAAATTATAAGGAGCATTATACTGAGGCTTTTTAATGGATTCATAAACGTCTTATATGCCAGATTTCTAGACTATTCATGTCGGTTAAGATTTTATGTCTTTATTTTAACTTTAATCAGTGTAATTTTATTCATGTGCAATTTTTTCAGGATGTCAATCCTGAAACGTTGCACAAGTAACGGCCCGATATACATTACAGCAACTTTAGCATGTGACTGGATTTACACAGAGGTGCCTACTTCACTAAATTCCCCTGTGGATTTCACAGCAAAGTAACAATTTTCCTCGCTGTCACAAGCTCAGCTGATATCTGGAGCACAACAACTGAGGCTGGAGGCAGGCATTTTTGTTCCTCACAGGGGAAACTCATTACACACACTGACTTCAATAAGCACTCAACTGCCTACCTTTCAGGGAAAAAAAGGAGTTTTCTTTTTGTCTAAAAAAAATTATTTTCGTGTGACATGTGACTATTTTAAGAATGGCTATTAATAAACAATAAAGCAATTCAACAATCAATTTAAGGCAAAATAAAATCCAGCAAGTTTAAAGCTTGTGTGCATGCCAATACTTTCATATGCTATCAGCATTTTAATATGGTGTTTAGATTTAGCAATACTACAGTATAATATTTGGAAAGGATGATTAGAAATGACAACTTCATGCTGCAGATAATTTCTGATAATATCGAACAGTGACATTGGCCCGGTTTTCTGTCTATGCTGATGTTACTGTGATGATTCGGGATAAAGGGTTTTGGTATTAATAGAGGAAGTGAGAATTAAAGAGAGGCTTGAGTGTGTGAGTTCAATGAGGGTGTTATTTTTAGATGGATGCTCATCTCTCTCCTCTTACCACCTGGTAAGTTCCGCTGCTGGTGCTCATACCAGTGAATGTGATGGGAATGAGATTTGGTACCCAAGAATATAGACTTGTAAGTTGGTATTTCTTCTGACTGACAGGACTTTGAGACTTTCAGCTCACAAAGCATTTCTTTCCCATCCACAGCTGCATTTCAGTGTAGTTTAGTCTTCCTTTGGGAGTTAATCTGTGAGTCAATGAGTAAGTAATGTGTAACTATTGTAGAGATCATATTGTATTGTATAATGCTTGTACTGTACAGTACTGTGCAAAAGTCTTGAGAGGCCCATCTCTCTTTATATTTTGCTTCCAAACAGCCAGACTTTCTTGTAATCTCTTAAGATGATCTTGAGCAGTAGTTTTGCAGGTTTCTGAAAGTCTTTCAAAGTTTTTCTTTGGATTCAGTGTAGTTCTTGTTTGTGGTCGTTTTCAGAGGAATGTTTTTTGTTCGTTGTTAAGCCACTTAGCAATTATTTACTTGGATGAAAATAAATAATTGTTATAAATACACAGTATGCTGAATATAAACTACTTAAACAGAGATATGCTACCAAACTGCAAATCTGCATGTAACCAGGAGACAGGACACACTTTTACGCCAGTTATCACCTTCCTTTGTTTCACAAGGCACAGTTAGAAACCTTGACTGTCACATAAGTGCCTTGATGACGCAGACATCTGTCACTTTAATTCAAGTAAATAATTGAATATACCAGAGGAAAGAAAGAGGGTAGAAGTGGGGGAAGGGTGTGACTGTGTGACAATGCAAAAGGGACTGCAAGCCCCCAAACATCTGTCATCCTATCCTGTCCCAAAGTGGTGGATTTGCCCTGCTAGACAGCATTTTGTCTGGTGATTAAACTGTGATTACAACACAGAACCTTATCTGTCTGTCTTTTTAAACAGATATACTGTTGCAAAAGCCTGAAGTGACAGAGGCAAATGGATTGTTCAGACGTAGGAGGCCAAGATCTGTGGTTTGTGAAGCCTAGAAAACCCATGCCATAAAACCTTCAGAGCATAGCAAATCCCCACTTTTCAATCCAAGTCAATCCCTGGCTCTTCCTGCATACTTGTTATTTCACTCACTGTGGGGTGATGCAAACAACTATTCACCACTTTAGCTGTGTATCTTGGAACCATCATGCAACACTTCAGATATATATGTGCTTTCTCTTATCATCTATAAGAGATCTACTGATGCATGGCCAAGAAGGAAAACTTCAAATAACTGGTCAGATGAGTCTGGCCTTCATGGTCTGAGCCACTAATAACATAATCAAATTGAAGTTGCCTTGAGTTCAGCCTGTTCCCAAACAGAATAAATTACCCTCAGTATATATTTTCCCTGGGACTAACACACTAACCTGCTTTCAACCCATTTCCATTTTCTCACAACAAACATCCAGAGAAATTTGCTGGGAGAAATGGACAGCACACAGATTTCTCTGTGCAATTTCTCATTTACTCCCCCGAAAGCAGTACATGAAGGCTGCCTCTATTCTCTCCAAGCACTAACTAGTCTGACTCCTGGGAGTGGAAGAATTTTGTGCATCAACTTCGGTTTGGGAAAAAGAAAACAGCTGCCAAGAAGACATCATATGGGAACTACCAGTGTAATTAATGTTTTAAACACCACAGAGCTAAGAGCTCATATGTATTTCGCTTAAAAGCCACAGAGGGAAGTGTGACTTCTAATGTATAACCAAAAGTCTAATAAGCAAACAATGTTACACATTTGAATTAGAATATTTGCTTATTTTATGGAATGTTGTTTTTAAGTGTCTGTACAGTATCTTACTGTATATGCAAATATACATCATGCTGCATAACAAAATATATATATAAATGATGGGTAAATGATGCTTATATGCTTTTAAAATAGAAGACAATCATACGCCCTGCATGTGCAGACAGTCTAAAAAAAATTAATGATTCAATACCAGGTTAATATAATGCTGCGAGAACCTGTGTCCAATCACAATTCAGAGCGAGGCATCGAAAGCAGGACAGACTGAGGCTCCTGCCTTCTTCCAATGAGAGGAGCCCAGCTTCGTTTCCGTGCAGTTCGGCCCCTCCCTGCGATGATGTAATGTGATGAATATTGAAACAGGTTGCTCGGTGGTCGGGAGGCGCTCGAGTCAGCATCTCTTCTGCCTCCCCATCATCACTACCCTTTAGCATCCGACAAAAAGAAGAAGAAGAAGAAAAAAAATTCCCAGAAAAGGTAAGAGATGGATTTGAAAGTGCATAATTTCCACGTGGCGATACCTTTTTTATTTGAGTACTCAGGCGTGTTTTAGATGAATGTGGGCAACAATAACCTGTATGAAGGGCAAATGTCTGACTGTATTCCACATTATGTTCTCAGGCAGGCCTCCAAGGTGGGATGATTTACACTTGCTGCTGCTGTTTGTTTGTAGAAGACACATCAGGCAATACATGAGCCCGTATGAGCAGTTTTTTCCCCTCAGTTTGGACTGATTTAGTATTCTTTGGTTTTTCGGCGCTAAATAGGAGACTGTGAGGCAGCCAGTCGATTCCTGGTCCATTTAAAACCGAAGCAACAAAGAGAGAAAAAAGCATGAACAATGCCAGCTGTGTAATAGCTTAAAAAGGGCGTTTTTCTTTTATTGCCTCTGACACTTTTGTCGCTCATCTTCCATTCAAGTAATGAGTCAGCGGGCATGTTGGAAACGAAGAGTAAGATGATGGCTGACAGGAAACTGCTATCTCCGGATGAGTGTGAGAGTGGTTCTTAGTGATCCATCACGAGGCTGGATCGCCCTTTGTTTCTTTCAGGGCGCTCGGGGATCAGATCAGGGGCCACTCTGAACCGGCTGTTTGTCAACTGAGCAAGTAGCGCTGCTTAATTGGCTGGCTGCTGTCTAAGGTTTAATAGCCAATGACAATAGGTTACATTAACCTCGCAATCTCTCTCTTTTTCTCTCTCGCCCACTTCCCACCCGTTGGGTGCGTGTGATGTAAATGTGGATTGTCTAATTACCCGGCCGAGCTGCAGCTGATCTCAAACACATCTCATCTAACAGGGTCTGTATGACTGACTGCTTAATCAGTGGTGCTCACAACACAACTACTGGCAGCTTTCCTCTGGCAATGGTGTAACCTAATTAGCCTTGCCTATACACGGTGATCCGTGGTGCCTCCCGGTGAATCTCTGCCAGTTCCCCCCAAATTTTATATATTTTTTCCCGCAGGCTTTACTCCAAGAGGCAAATTATTTGATCGACCTGTAGAGCATCGTTCTTCAGCCTACATCCTCTCTATTTTTTTTGTCTAAAAAGTCAATTGTCCCCCAGGTACAAGGATACTGGTAAAGGGGATGGATGTTGTTGATGATGAGCTGATCCTCTGACACCATGATGAACCCATCATCTGCCGAGTCGCCGCGGCAGCCAGACAATAGCAGCCGGAAGCAGCAGCAGCAGCGATCGTCGTCTCCGGCTGGGCTAAAAGACGCTGCTTCTAAAACTACGCAGAAGGGCAGCAACCCGTCAAAGCCCATCACATCAAAACAGGGTGGAGGGGGAGGAGGGGGAGGAAGAAGTAGCCGAGGTCATTCTCCAGTCTCCACGGGCAGGGAGCGGCAGGCCGGAAGCGCTCCTGCCACCAGAGGCGCGGCTGCTGTCCAGCCTGCTGGTGCTGAAAATCCGACGCAGAGCAGGCCCGCGGCGGCGGCAGACAGAGGAGCCGTCCAACCAGCAGAAGACGCTTCCTTGTCCTCCAGAGCTGATCAGAACCGCGTTGTCTCCGACCAACCCTGCGCATCCAAATCCCCCAAACTGAGGAGCAAAAATCCGAGGGGAGGGGAGGCAACTAGCAACAAAAAGAGCTCGAAAGGCACAGTGGGCTGCGGACCCGGCTTCTGGAAGGAGGGATGCTTGCAGTCCGAGCTAATACAATTTCACTTGAATAAGAGTTTAGGAAAGAAAGGGACAAAGATGCAGGCGAAATCAGCATCTCCGCCGGGCTCTGAGCCCGAGCTGTCCCCCGAGCGCGACAGTTCGCAGGTGGCTGCGCAGCCAGACCAGAAACTACATGAAGAGCTGGAGAGACTGGAGGATGAAAACGAGGATTTGAAGGTAATGCAATTCTACGCCAGGGTTTAAATTTTCTTAAATAATAGGCCATGGTTTTTCTATTCTTCTTCTTTTTTCTTTTGGCGTGTTCAACAGTCGCACTTGTTGTATTTGCACGCTTACTGCATGATCACCGCTGCTGTAGTGCTGCTGAAAACTACATATTTATGGAAGTGTCAAATTTACCGAACAGATGCTGGATTCGATTATTTCATCACGCATTTCATTTCCACGTTTTATTAGAATGAAATCGAGGAGATGCGGGCAGAGATGGATGAGATGCGGGATACCTTCTATGAAGAAGACGCATGCCAACTGCAGGACATGCGCAGAGAGCTGGAGAGAGCCAACAAGAACTGTCGGATTCTCCAGTACAGACTAAAGAAGGCTGAGAGAAAGAGGCTCAGGATCACAGAAAGTGGCCAAGTGGATGGCGAGCTGCTTAGAAGTCTGGAGCAAGACCTGAAAGTGAGTCTTTGGATGTCCCATCATCCTCCTCATCATCATCTAAATTAACGATCAAAACAATGACTGGACCTCCCTCCTCTTTTTAATTTCCTATATGCTTTTTTTCTTTATTCTGTCTTGACTCCTCTCCCAGGTGGCAAAGGATGTGTCTGTGCGCTTGCACCATGAGCTGGAAAATGTGGAGGAGAAGAGGACAAAGACAGAGGAGGAGAATGAGAAGCTTAGGCAGCAGCTGATAGAGGTGGAGGTCACCAAACAGGCCCTGCAAAATGAAATGGAGAAGGCCAAAGAGGTGAGAGGCTGAAGCCAGTGTGTCTTCATTTGTTTGACTATCTGTGACAGTTACACAATGCAAATTGTTACCTGAACCAAAAGTTAGACTATAAGATGCCATTTGAATATCACTGGAGAAAATGTGAAGGTGAGGTTGAAAAACAGGGTTCAAGAGCAGATCAGGCAGTAATTCTTAATATACTTTCAGAGTTTTTCCACAGTTTTCCAATGAATGTATGAGCTCCAGATTAAAATGAGCTAAAATGTAAGTAAAATAATCCCAAAACAAAAACAGAAAAACCTGCTTTGGGTACTCTGGGTTTATAGCAATATAACAGCCAGGTTCGTTGTCAGTGCAGCAGCTCTACTACCCTGCAGTAAAATTACATATTTAGGACAAAATGTCTTTCTTATGATGTGATGTGTAAGAAATATTTATATTCACAAACCAGTTGTTTTTGGGTGTTTTTCTTCAAGGCTCTAAAATAACAACTGCACAGACAGCAGCGTGCTTTGAATTTGAATATCTTACCAGAAACATTCTGGAGGGCGAGTTTAAGCAGTCCTCTTTTTCCATTAGTGAGTGTTCAGTGTTCCATAAATCTGGATGATATCACTGCCCTCAGTAAGAAAACGCCAAGCTGCCGCTGATGGTGATGTAACCACTGTTTCCCCGCAGCTCTCACTCAAAAGAAAAGGCAGTAAGGACGGGCAGAAAGCAGACAGAAAGACTCCACAGACCCCAACAGAGGTGAGTCAGCAATTTATAAGATTATAAAGGTATAACCTTTGGCTAATATGTTTAATAAAGAGGTTATTTTTCCTGTGTAAATCTCCAAATGAAAAATAAATGTGATAGACTGGCTGGATAGTCATATTTCATAGTGAGTAAAAGTAACATGGAGTAACATCAAACCTGGATCTTGGGTGTAAATTTTTAAGCAGGCTACCAAAGTCATGAGAACACCAGAGAAGCTATATTGCTACTGTATTGTCTCTGGTTTGTCTATGAGACTAAAATACAGAGAACTTAAAGAATGGGCAAAAGACTTAAGACGTACTTTATTTATCTCAAAAGTTGGTAAGTTACTGAATGAAATAAATGTTCCATCTGTTCACAGGAAGAAAATGAAGATCTGAAATGCCAGCTAGCTTTCATCAAAGAGGAAGCCATCTTGATGAGGAAAAAGATGGCAAAGATCGACAAAGAGAAGGACCGACTTGAGCAGGAGCTCCAGAAGTATCGGTCCTTTTATGGGGATGTGGACAGCCCTCTGCCTAAAGGTGAGGCTGGAGGGCCTCCCACCACTCGTGAATCTGAGCTGAAGCTCCGTTTACGCCTTGTGGAGGAGGAAGCAAACATCTTGGGGCGAAAGATTGTGGAGCTCGAGGTGGAGAACAGAGGGCTGAAGGCTGAGCTGGATGACATGAGGGAGGACAGGTACTTGGCACTCATTCATCAGAATCCTGATGAGTCAACCGGCAACTTAGTGGAATGACATGATAGCTGTTATGAAAAGAAAAACTGGGGACTGGGGAACATTAAATATGTAAATTCTGACAAAGATAGTTATTGAAATTGTTTCAAGTTTGAATATGCAGAAGCTGGAAGAGTAAAAGCACCCGGCGTCCTCATTAACACTGCTCGTCTGCTCTTTACCCCCTAGTCTGGCAGCAGCTGGAGTGGATGGCTCTAGCAGTGGAGGTCAACAGAGCAGAGAGCAGGGTGAGGCTCTCTCAGAGCTCAGGCAGCAGCTTCAGCTGGTGGAAGACGAGGCCGAACTTCTCCGCAGGAATCTAGCAGATGTGGAAGAAGAGAACAAAAAGGTAAAAAAAAAAAAATATATATATATATCTTGTAAAAAAAAAATCTACAAAAAAATTGAAACATTTCTGCAACATCAAAAACAAACAAACATTTTTTTGCAGTAACTGCGAAAAATGTAAATATTAAAAAAATAAAAATGCTGACAGCTTTCTAGCACCAATTTTCATGAAAATTGCAACAAACTAGATCTAGTACTTGACATTTTTAATTTTAGCAACATAAGATGGCAAGTGTTTCCTTGTTTTTCTTTTGGGTAAATGACTCTGATTGATGCTAAACACACATCAGGATAACACTGAGTTTCCTCTTCAGGTGACAAGTGAGCTCAATAAACTTAAATACAAGGCTGGGTCCCACGAACCTGGATCAAGACACGGAGGAGGTTTGTATGTTTTTTAATATTCTAAATGCCTGTCATTGATGTTGTAGCAGGAGTCAAGCAACTGCACTGCAAGTAAAGAGGCATCTCTTCTTTTTAAGCTTATTAAATGTGAACCAGGTGAAAAAAAATGTGAAAAAAAACCCCTCCAGGAGCTGCACATTCAACCCTAATTTGAACTAATGCTCCATTTTCCATTGTTGCATTATTTCAACCCCAGGAGGAGCTGACCCTGCTAAAGTGGAGGCTCTCCAGGAGGAGCTGAAAGCAGCGCGTCTGCAGATCAACGAACTGAGTGGCAAAGTTATGCAGCTCCAGTACGAGAACCGCGTGTTGCTCTCCAACATGCAGCGCTACGACCTGGCCTCTCACCTGGGCATCCGTGGCAGCCCTCGCGACAGCGATGCAGAGAGTGACGGAGGGCGGGACGATGACACACCTTCAGCCTCGGCTTCCTCCCCTCGCCTCCTCCCGCCACATCGCAAACGCGAGGGCCCAATTGGAGGAGAGAGTGACTCAGACGAGGTGAGAAACATCCGCTGCCTCACCCCGACGCGCTCTCTTTACTCACCTGTAGATAGTCGTTTTTTATCCAGAAGCCTGAAGGACCGGCAGCAGATGATAGACATCCGCATCGAGGCGGAGAGGCTGGGTCGGACCATTGACAGGCTCATCACTGACACCAGCACTATCATTTCTGAGGCCCGAGTATATGTCACCAATGGGGAGCTGTTTGCTAGGTTGGATGAGGATGAGGAAGGTGGCAGGTAATTGTTACATGAAAAAAACTATCACAGTTTTGTGTGTTCACTACACTGTCGTAGTCTCCTCCAAATTTACCTGATATTGAAAGTCCAAACTTGTTCTTCCTCAGGATCAGAGAGCACGAGCTGCTGTATCGTATCAACGCACAGATGAAAGCCTTCAGGAAAGAGCTGCAGAGCTTCATAGACCGCCTGGATGTCCCCAAGCAGGACGACAAACAGGCAGAGGAGCCACTTTCTGTAAGCTGATAAAAACAAGAGTGACTGTCACATTTCCCCCCCACACTTTTCTTCTTCTAATGCTCATCATTCTTCTCTTCACTCCCATTTTTCCTTCAACTGCCATCGCTCCAGATGTTTCAGCCCATCATTTTGCTGATCCTCATTCTTGTTCTGTTTTCCTCACTGTCTTATGCCACCATTTTTAAACTGGTATTTCTTTTCACCCTGTTCTTTGTACTGTAGAGCACACTTTCTGCATCACATTATGTTTATTTTTTATTGCTTCTTTTTTTTTAAAACATATTCATTTATTTCACTTTTTGTTATGTTGAACACATTACATAAGGTCACACAAGGTACAGTTTTTTTCATTTTCCAAGTATGACCCACTCATCTGTTCAGCTGCTTTCAACATTCCCTGGAGACCACACACCTAGAAGCGACAGTGGAGTTTTAGGTGAGTATGTCATTCAATTTTTCCTACTGTGAAAACCTGTGATAGAATTCCCTTCACAGGTCAATCTAGGTTTAAGATGATTCTTTGAATCAGAAAGAAAAGCTGTCTGAAAATACCTGTGAGGGGAAAAGTTTGTGCCTTATTTATGTGACTACAGGAATAAACACACATCTTTTATGAATACTCTGTCAAGTCTGTGAAAATGCACATAGGCCTACACACACTCAAGCACCCTCCCACAATAACACTGACACTCATACTGTAGGACTACATCTCCTGCAAGTTCTTCTTAGGCAGCTGTGCTGAGTCACCACCAAATGTCAGCCTAATGTACAACAGATCATCCACACAGTCACGGGAAGCATAACAGGAGCACTGTCATTTTACCTGCATTAGTGTTGCACTGAGAATCTTACAAAATGCCTCTGGGTGAGTCTGCAAAAGCATACCGTTGGTGAATCTGTTTATCCAGCGGACCTGACCACCAGGACGGGGGCGGAACCGGTCTACTGCTTTCATCCCACCGGTGGGATGTTTTACGTCACATATTAGGGCCAGCTGTGGAGGGAGAGAGGAGGAGAGACGTTGAGGGAAAGGGAGAGAGAGAAAAGGGGGATTTTATTCCAGTTAATGAAAGCATAAATTCAGCGGTAGCCTCTCGCTCTCCGATCTTTTTTAACTGAACCGCCGCATTCCAGTTACTTCAGCCAATTTTGCTGGCTGAAATGAGTATGTTTGGGGGATGAGGACATTCACTGCAACACTCGGGATTATCAGAGGAAAAACAGGTAAGAGCGCAGTGTTTGGTTAACCTGCACGTGCTTCGTATTTTTGCGCGTGAACATAGCATACTAACACAAACGCTATGTAGTGCATGTAAATGTAAGCCGCTACTGTTATTTCGCCTGCTAATTACAACGTTAATAATAAAAGCAGCACGAGTTAGCCCACGTTTTACAGGCCTGAAGTTACAGACAAGGCTAGAGTCACAGTGGTGGCTCTGAGGATGAATACAAACACACCCTTCGTCGCTTTCCTCGTGATAGTCACCCCCTCTCATGCTAAGACAGCGGATGAGAAATGGCTAAGAGAGAAGAGATGGCAGGCTTTGTTTACTGGGGAGGTAAGTTTCTTTTGCAGGAGTTTGAGATATCGTGTGTTAGTATTACGCTAACAAAAAAAAAGTTTCCAAAGAAAGAAAGAAAGAAAAAATGTGCGCCGTTTCTAAAGAGTAAAGATTAGATATTTTTAGCTAACAGTGAGGTGATTTGTTGCCATGGGTACAACACAAGGTGGCACCTCTTGCGACGTAATTAGAAGAGCCCGGTGTAGATTAGAGCATCTCTTTTACTCCTTAATACCCCTGCAGGCGCCGTTCAGCTATTTGGCTTTGAGGGTATAAACTCATGGTTACAGGGGGTAAAAATACTCCGCAGCTCTTACATCAGTGCACTCCACGATATATTTTTGGGAGCTTCTCCCATTCGCCTCAGAGTGGTTACTGGGTGTCTTGTCATTGCTTGCTCTGGATTGTTGCCTACAACGTCTCTGTGTGTGGGGCAGAGACGCGGCACGGAGCTGAGCGTCCCGGGATGTATTTTTTATTTTTATTTTTTTAAACATGTGAAATTAAAAACAGCGCAGGTTTAGGACACAGCAGAAAACCTGCAATTTATTTAAAAGAGAGAGCGAGAGAAAATACCGTAGGGATTTGCTGCAGAATGAGGGCTTAACTTCACCCCATTGAAGATATGGAAGGGACTCGAGCGTCCTGCGTGAGCGCTGCTGTGACTGCTCACCCGAGCGCTGCTGTATGGCCGACGTGGGATTTGATCGGCTTTGGATAACTTTTTCTGCCACTGGTCACCACTTGAAAAGCAGCTGGAGTTTACGAGAAAGCATGCCGAACTATTTGAAAAATGTTTCCTACGTATCCCATACGGAGAATCGATGGATCTACTTAAAGATTTGCTTTGTGATCGTACTCTAACAATCGATCCAGTCAGGTTATTGTTTTAATGTGTTCTTTTAATGCACTTGAGAAATGTGGAGCGCTTTTGTGAACGGCGCGGGGCTGCACAGTGGGGGCGGTGCTGGCGGGGGATACGTCCCTTCTCAGGGATGGGAGTTTGTCCCGTGCTCCAGGATGGAGAAGACAGAGAGAGGCAAGGGAAAAAATCGCAACCCGTTGAGGAGGATCTCTTCCCCACCCACGGTCTTCAGTCAGATCTACGACACACAGCTCGGTGCTTCCCCCGCAGGTGCAGAGGGTGAAGCGGGGTCCCAGCTTGAGATTCACAGGGGGCAAATGTGGCCAGGTCCAGAACCCCAGCAGCAGCAGCAGCAGCAGCAGCAGCGGGAAGCCCAGCATACACGGCTAAAAAAGAAATTTGAGGATCTAAAAAAGCGACATATACATGACAAAGAAGAATGGATGCGCCAGAAGGAGTCATTGTTGAGAGAAGTGGCTGACATACAAGTAATTGAGAACATTACCACTCGTCTGTCAGCTATACTAAAATATGAATATTTTGTCAGTAGCACACAACTATAAATTGGTGTATTTAATGTTTAATGTTCTTAGATTATTCTTTGGAGTGAAATTGAATGTTTAATCTTTTGTTTGTGTAACCAGCTGTCTATTATCAAACATCCGTCCTCTTCTGAGTTCTTCTGTGATTGTAAGGGAAAAAAATTGGTTTCCTGCAGGGAGGGGAGAACAGGAGGATTCTGTTGGACCTGAAGACGGTTTTAGAAGAAGTGCAGGTGGAGGTGAAGAGAGAAGAAGAGAAGAGAACAGAGCTCCAGTTGCAGTATACCAGAGACAGATGTGCATGGGAGCTGGAGAAAGCTGAACTTAAATGCAGGATTGCACAGGTAAGTGAGGGATGATGGTGACTTTATTTTTAGTATATATGTACACACACAGACACATCTTATTTTAATAATTGCATATTTTATTGTGTTTGCGCATGGCTGGCATTCATTGTGGTGTAAATTGGACTTGCTGCCAATATGGCAGGGTGATAAAGTCACAGTGGCTTCTATCCAACTCAAGCCTCAGCTCCGACAAAAGATTTGCATGGAGGAGACAAACTTAGTTTTCCCACCGAGCCAGAAACCAACACCAAACTTGGCTTTCAACTGCTGGCTCTGGGAAAATGAAACATTAGCCTGTTTTGGCAATGGATAGCTATTGTTAAACGTGGTGAAAAAGGACAGAAACTACTTGAAGTTAAGTTTGCATACCAGTGCCATGCTGTGTTGGGCACTGTATGGATCACTTGAATGACCATTCACAGCTATTCTTCAAAGCAGTGTGGCTTTAGGGATTTAGCATTTTTTTTCTGGTTATATCAGAAAATGGATTTATTTGGCTGCTTTAATGCCTAAATCTTATGAGACTTGTTCTTCCTTTCAAAAGAAAGGATGAAAACTTTTCATGCTGTGAACTCTGTTAATATTAAGACTTAACTGCACGCTGACTGCTTTGCATGTCTCTTTGCTCGTTGGAGCTGTAGTTTCTCTGTGATGTTGTGATGGCAGCAGCTTTATCTGCTAGATGAGCCCCATATCATTCCTATCACAGATTTTAAACTGATTGATCTCCTTCTGAGTGAAGTCACGAATCTCCTAAATTCTATAACATGGTGATAGAAATTAAGGGGTTGCTGCAATGATACTGCTGAGAAGTAATAACACTAGAATTAAACTAAGTTCCAGGGATTTGTCAGATCACACACATTGGTTTAACTATCATAATGTAGCTTTTCTGTATGTGAGTAGAGAGCAGACTGTGACTTCTCAGCTCTTCTCTTTGTCCCCCAGGGCCTTTTCACAGTGTGGTTGAAAAATAGCCAAATAAAAACGGACATTTACTGTTCTGCTTTGTGTCCGTAAAGCTCAGTGAACCAGTGTGAGAAAGACAATTCAGTTTCTGCAGAGCATACCATGATACCAGAGAAACACACACTGATGTTTTCACCAAGATGCTGTAAATGTACTTATCTGTATTAGAGACAGTTACCTGCCACCTGAGAGCTTTTTTTTTGGCACAGGTGTCTGTCAGTGTTTGTCCTTGGTATATGTTTGCAAAGGCCTCATAGTAGTTTGTGTCATAGTGTTTTGTGTTTGTGTCAAATGAGAGTATTTAGAATGTTGCCTCTCATGCACACTCACAGTTTTCTCTATGGATTGCACAAACAGACTAAAGTGAAATGTGACATGCTGAGTAAGATTTACTCCATTGTAGTTGTTTGTCTTGATGCCACATCCTGCCACAGTTTATGCTTTTGGGCACAAAAGCATAAACTGTTTACCAAGAGTAAAAATAAGGCCGCTCTTAAAGATCCAAATCCAAACTATTTACAGCAGAGAACTCTACTAACTGACTTGCAGACTTGTAATTACCTTGCATATCAAATAGGGGTGGGGGTCTATTGTTTGTTTCACTCTTTTCACTTCTGTGTGAACTACTGAACTAAACAAATGTTCGTTGTCTGTGAAACACCTCATAAAGGTTGACAAGAATGAATGCAAATCAATGAGCGGAAGTCAGCCGCACGAACTGGGTGTAGCTTCATTTCACTTTGAAGTGATATGTGAACAATTTCAGCATGGGTGACAAACTCCTCTGTCATTTTCAACATGTTGGTTTCACTGTGCCAGAAGCAGAAGTATCAGTTTTTTTAGTGAGACAAAGCAAACACATGGTGTACTATGGTGGCCAGAAATCGCTAGGGTGCTTTGAATGTGACCTTTGATCACGTTGATGACAATCTATAATAGTAATGAAATGAAGAATATTTATACATGTCACTCTGTGCATGTATGTTTTAAAAACTGCCGTTAAATGCATTCGACTGAGTCATAAAGTTAAAGTGGTATCAACTGAGCTCTTTAGTACAGTATCCTGCTAGCTGAACAGCTAGATGCTGTTTATTTATTAGTGCAGTTTAAGGAGACATTTTGAAAGCAGTATCATACTTTAATTTATTCTCTTTTGGTCGTTTTGTAGGTGGTGAATCATAAAGAAGCTGCGAGATTTAGCCATATGAGTAGTTTTTTTTAAAGTTTGACTTCACTGATATGTTTTGTAGATTAATTGCTGTACCAGAGATTATGGGCTTCAAGCCAAAGTGAGTCAAATAAAAGGCTGCAGTATTTTATCAGCAGTTGTATGTTTGTGCTCATATATTCATATATTAAAGGCACATCATTTTCTTTGGTGGGCTTTTGTATTTTGTAACTGCTATATGTTGTTTCCAGATACCAAAGAAGCATCCAGGGTCCCAGGCAGAGGTCTTAGCCCCGATATTTCCAGGCATATTTCCCTGCATGCCACTGATTTATGAATGCTGCTGGCAGCTAGGAGACATCTCATTCTGCTTTAGCAGCCAACGCTCCCTTCTCCCTTTACCCCAGCTCCCCGCCTCCCCTTGGAATGTAACATTGTACAAGCTGTGTGTTCGCTATTTATAGTGGGTCACCCTGGTGACACAGTTACCTTTATATACCCTGTGTGCCATACAGTGACTATCAGGGTGGCCAAGAGTAGTTGGAGGTTGTGTATCAAAACTGAATTTAAGGATGTGAATGAGTATGTTTCCTTGTGCTGGAAGAAATGCTGGTAATCTGCGTCTCTGTTTACATGTTCCTGCAGTATTTCCTTTATAAGACAGTTTGACTTCCTTTGTCAATCATTGAAAACTTTGCTTGGCTCTTTATTGTGACTCCAAGCATGTTATTTCTTTATTTTCACAACTTGTTTACATGTAGATGTTTAAATAGAGTGTGGACAGCACCCATCATCATCCATCTCTAATTGTGGAGAATTTTGAAAAGAGCTACAGGCAGATTGTGTTGACTTGTTTTCCTACTCCATAATTTGTTGATCCCAGGCCACAGGCAAAAATAACACCATGACCGAGGTTTTTGGTTTGTGTCTGCGGATGGACACTGAAATAACGCATTTGTGCAAGCTTATGCATTATCTCCCTCTTTCTAACAAACACTACGTACAAACTCACACACGCACATGCACACACACCCAGGCACACTAATATACTGTATGCACAGGCGTTGTCCTGGGCTCTTTCCAGCACCAAAGCCTTTTTTTTTTTTTTTTTTTTACTAGCAACAAAAATGCACATTTGCCACGGAATGCACAGATCTGTGTACTGAAACACCCCCCTTTCCTTAGTTCTGTAAAAAAACAAATTCTCTACATCAGATGGGTTTTCCCCAAAACTGCTATATTAAACTGAGGCCACCAGTGCTCTAGTGTTTGTTATTTTCAGGCTAAGTCAGTTTTCTCTTTCTATCCTTTTCTCTTACAGTTCATAGTTTTGCGAGATTTCTTTTCATACTCAGTAATTCGATAACATACTTTCAGTGTCCATGTTTGGCTGTTCAACAGGGAAAATCCCAGGGGAAATGCCCATCCTATCTTATTTAAAAAGGACCTTTATTTAATTAAAACAGAAAATTCAAATTGAATCCAATAAGATTGGCATATTAGTAATGTTTTCAATGCTATTTGCATTGAAAGGAATCATGGTTGTATCCTTATTTGTGTTAAAAAACCATCTTAACACAAATAACTGGATTACCAGACTGTCATTTGACTGAGGTCACATCTGCAGACATATTTTCCTGTGTGTGAAAATGCCATATCCTGCACTGTATCCTGTGCTCGTTAAGTACCATAGAAAAGAAAGTTGAACCCTGAACCTATGAACCTGTGTGTGGGTTCTTACAGGATATTTTCAGTATTCAGTTTTTTTGTCTTTCTCTCTCTTCCTACTTGTGAACCCACTCACACTTATCCCCATGGCGTATTATTCCCCCACTTCCTCCACCTTCTCTTCCTGCCCCTCCTTCATTCTCTTAATTCCACATTTAACATTTTCTCCTACTCCTGCCTTCATGTCTTGTCATCTGGCTTTCATCCTCTGGTTCTCCAATTGCAATTTATCCTTTATCACAACTGTTTTCTACAATGTCTCTCCCACTCTTTTTCTTTCTATCTCCCTGCTAACTTTTTTTCTCCTCCTCTGCAAACTGTGCACTCCCTGTCTGGCTCTTTCAGTTGGAGGGTAGAGAGGCTGCTGGATTGGTATGTGGAGGGGTCCAGTCAGCAGCAGGACCTTGCTCTTCAGCTTCACGGTGCACTCGAGAACAACACGGTGAGACATTGACGACCTGCAGGGAGAGAGAAGAGCAGCAGAGGATCCTGGCAGATACATATTCTACGGCCATGGACCTGCGCAGCCGCATGGAGCACAGCGAGAGGGACTGGTTGAGAGAGAAAGCTGAGCTGTTGGAAAGGTTTGACGTGGAAAGAAGGGAGTGGGAGAGCCAGCTGAAGGATATGCAGAAGAAAATAGAAGAGGTAAGATGCTCTTAGTGTGAAGGTATGTCTACATTTCATTGGATTTGTGGTTAAAGGTGAAAGTTGTCTTTACAGTCACAGTCAGGGCAATTTTGTTTTGCAGCACGTTTATATAACAGTAAACACAACAACAACAAACGCTTATCACAGAAAAAGTGAAACATCCCACCAAGTATGCAAAAATTACAAACGTTGTACAGTAGTTGTTGAGTAGTAGTTAACTTAGCCACTTTTAATTGTCCATCCATAACAGGAAATTATATGATGTATGGCTTCATATAGCTGCTACAGTGTGTAACACTTCCCTCCTTCACATCCTGTTCACCATCAACTGTGTGAAAACATCCTCCCCGATCATTACAACGGAGTTTGAGGAAAGAAAGGCATTGGAAGAATTAGAGCGCTCTGTTAGTCCTCTGGACTCTGAGACAGGCAAGAGGCAGTGATTAGGACTGTCAGTGGCCTGGTGTGCTGCAGTAATGAACTCCTCCATATGTAAACATCTATGTTAGACAAGTCTGCAGCAGTCAGAAAAATTACTGGTTTCTTATTTCTATTTGGATAATAGAATGTGCTGATATGGTGCAATTGGTCCCACCTTGGTGTGAAGTTATTCACACTTTTCTAAAGTGCAAATTGACTAATTGAACACAAGTTTAGGAAATCCTTGATCTTTAATGTTTATGGGGCGATTGTGGCTCAAGAGTTGGGAGTTCGCCTGGTAATTGGAAGGTTGCTGGTTCGAGGCCCGGCTTGGACAGTCTCGGTCGTTGTGTCCTTGGGCAAGACACTTCACCCGTTGCCTACTGGTGGTGGTCAGAGGGCCTGGTGGTGCCAGTGTTTGGCAGCCTCGCCTCTGTCAGTGCGCCCCAGGGTGGCTGTGGCTACAATGTACTTGCCATCACCAGTGTGTGAATGTGTGCGTGAATGGGTGGATGACTGGATATGTAAAGCGCTTTGGGGTCCTTAGGGACTAGTAAAGCGCTATATAAATACAGGCCATTTACCATTTACGTTTAGAAGTATACCTGTTTATGTGAGAACAGCAGAAAAGGTCATTGGTGCCTTACTTCTAACCCTATTGGACATCTACAACAAGCACTGCATCTGCAGAAGTCTGGGCATTGCAAATGATCCCACTCATCTTTTGTGCAGTCTGTTTTCACTTATGCAGTCAGGGAAAAAGGTACAGGACCATTCGCTCAAGGGTCACGCTCCTGTTAAACAGTTTTTGCCCCTACATCAATCAGGCTGCTGAATTGAAACAATAGACTAGACATTACTAGCTGTTTACCATCCTGCTATTTTGCACTATATACATTTTTATTTTTGTATAAATGTTGTTTTGTTTTTATGTAGTTTCATAAAGTTGAGAAATTAAACAAGTGGATTGAAATCTGACATGCCCAGAAAAGCAGATTAGTGTTTTTATACTCAAGTAGTTGGACAGAGAGCAAAAGCACTGGAACAATTTGCTATGAAAAGAACATGTGGCTCTAATTTGCCCCCTTGAGACCAGAAAATTAGAGAGGAAAACAACAGAGGAATAAAGAAGGCTAAAGCGCAGTAGTCCCATCTAGACATTGCATGATGGGAAGGGAGCCTAGTCGGCATGAATTGCTTACTATTTTAAGATTTCCATGGTAGGAGGCCAAAGGTTATCCAATGTTATTTAAGAGAAGTCTTTGAATGTTATTTTCTTTAGTCTGCCGTGGTCTAAAAATGTTCATTAGCTATCTTGCCTGACTTCTCATCATTTAAAGTGAAGTTATCATTATGCATAAGCAGTGGATCCAGAATTTTACTGTATAATCATATGGTGCCATTTAGTCTTCGCACTGCTTGAGCCTTTCATGAACTGTTTTATCTGTTATATTTAATCTCATCCAAAGGTTGAGGTTGGAGTATGCTGTAGCACACTAGTCTGTTAAAAGATGCATTCTTGTCACTAAATTAATAATATCACTGGATTAAAAAAAAGTTATTACAGATATTATTTTTCAAAAATATTTTCATTCCAAATGAAATATTTGCCTAGATTAATAACAATATTGCATTTCCTTCACTATTAGAAACCTGAAAGTCTGTCAACATAGCTGTGTAAATTCTGACCTCTATTTCCTCTTCTCATCTCTAGCTGTACTGTGAGGTGAGAACCAAGCGAGCAGGGCCTGGACTGGACAGTGGCAGACCGGATGTTCACAGTGATGCCGTGCATAGACTCAGCATCCGCTCCACCAGCACAGGGTCGAGTCTTCTCAGCGATAACTCCCACTCGGAGCCACTCAGCAGCAGCAGTCAGTCAGAACCAAACAGACATCCATCTTTACCTGGACTTTATCACAACAGAAGCATCAGTGTTGATGGTGGTTGCGGTAACAAAAACAGTCACCACTCCACCTGCTTCCAGAAAGACAGTCTGTGTGATTTTATTGTTGGTAATGAGTTTGCTCGGAGCCAGTATTCACAACCTAAGCTTGTGGATGTATTGAAATCTGCAGGGACTTGGCAGCAAAGCTCAGTCAGTGATAATAAGGAAGATGTGGATACAGCAGAGCTTGATGCTGATTATCACGGAGCCCCAGAATGTGGAGTTAAAAAGGAAAATGTTTGTAAAGGCAATGAGGAAAGAGGCCTGAGCGACGGCAGTGACAAGAAGACAAATACGATTGCTCTTAATGCTGTGAGGGTTTTATCTATTTTTTAATTTGCTATTAACTCTAACACTAGATATATTACATTATATTTATCACTGGTGATGTTAAACAGTATACCCTTACTCTGCCCTGTACTTGTATTTTAGTCATCACTTGGTGACCTTTTGCAGATAATCCTCTTTATGTGACATACCACCAGCTCTAGGTTTTAGTGATAAAATACTCTGGCATTACACAATATTCATCTTGTCTCATTGTCTTTCTTTCTGCAACGTTTGTCTGTTTCAGGCTCTCAAAGAGATTGCCCGTGTAAGTGAGGAGCTTTGTAGTTACCAGGATGAGATCAGAAAGAAGAACGGAGATAAGAGGTAGATCCCTGTTTTTATGTTAACTCTCTGGCACCAGCAAAGGAGTAGGATAATCTGTGTCTGCTGAAGTTCACCATGTACATAGTGTCAATGCCATGTGTGTTTTATTTCAAAGTGTAAATACATGACATTTCTCTTCAAACTTCAGATGTAAATTGTCTAGATTGATTTTGTAGAAAGATACTGGACTCAGTTTACACTTTGTTTGCTTTCAGGAATCGATCTGAATCTCTGTGCCTATCTCAGGAAAGTGACATACTCTTTGGCCATAACGAAACGCGCCTAGATGTGGATGAAGCTCCTTGTGACCTCAGCCAGATCTACGATGATCTCCTGGCCTTGGAGAGGGAAAATTGGATCACTTTGTCTCCAGGTAACACCTGGCAAGTAAAAAAAGGGCTGAGTGAATCCTGGACAACAAATAACACCGATCCAGATGGCTACACAAACACACAGACAAGCCATGGAGTGCACTCTGAAATGGATACAGCAGCCCCACCCATCCCTCCTCGGACCTCCTCCTGGAATCTGAGCACTCCCACCCATCCAGACACAGAACTGCACATCCCAGAATCTCCAATATCAACTGTGAAGAAGTGCCATAGTCCCTGTGCTTTAGTGGACAGAAAGTGTAGCAGCCCATCCATTGTCAGGAAGTTTGGGGCTATGCTACAAGAAAATGAAGGAAAAGTTTTTGTAGATGGTGTGGTAGCATCGTGCTCGGTGCCTGCTAACTCTAACTGTAATATGGCCTGTTGCCATAACCGCTGGTCCTGTGATACAAGCAAGTTCACTAACAGTAAGTTGTCCACATATGGATCTGTGCAGAAAAGCTTCTCTGAATCCAACATACGGACTGCCAGGAAAGATCTGTGTTCAGATTACTGTCCAGGTGTTGGAAATTTAAAAGTTGCTGAGGCACAAACACCTCCAACTGTCAGAGAATTACCTGTAGAGTTGCTCCTGTCCTCACCTGTCAGCCCCAACCTTCAGGGATCCAGAAGAAACATAATGCTGGAACAAAAAACAGCTGAGTTCAACCGAACTTTATTTCAGGCAGAGATGGGCCGTGGGGTCGATGGAGAAGACAGTCTTAATGCAACGAATACCAGCTCAGTGGGTTTCCAACCGGTCCATACAGAATCTGATGTTTTACCTTCCAAAGAGACTAAGTTTGAGCCACATTTTACTGATGCAACCTCTAGCATCATGGGTGTGCATCCTGAAGCAACTGTCTCAGAGTCTGCAATACAGAACCCTGAGGTCCAACCAAGATCAGTAAGATGCACCACTAAACCAGAGGAGGCTATTATAAAGCAAGAACCTCTTTCTGTATTTTCAACTGTTCCACCACAGGCTGTTCTTAGGGAAGCATCAGTACCCTCTCATAATCCTGCACACCATTGTGAGGTCAAGCACAAAGTTCGAACAGCAAGCAGTCCTTCGAAGAAAACACAACACAGAGGAGCAACAGAGGGTCTTTTTTCTGAACCGGTCTTGCCTGCAAGTACTCAGCCAGCTCAGCCTGTGGATGATTCCAGCTCTAAGAAAGAGAATCCCCATGAAGCAAAGGCTCAGCCAGTCAGAGCTGCTGTTTCACTCCAGCAGCTGTCTGCTGAGAACAAACAAAGACAGACGGCACAGCCAAGACATGTTTCAGGGTCTTCCTGCCAGTCTGACTCCTCCAGGCCTGGGCTTCGAATAATGAATGACCATCCGTGGAAACCCCTCACTCTTGCTGCATACCCGAGGCCTGAGGGATCCAGGTCCAACTATGGAGCAGTTGAAAGAATTCTAAAAAATTATGAAAGTGCAGCTCGGGCACAACTGAACCAACAGAACGAGATGCATTCTAACTCTAACCCATTCTTCAGTGCTGCACATGAGAAGAACGCCACAGAACTGGACATGCTGAATGTGAACCCTCTGCCTTTACCTCTTACTTTGAGACACACACAGAGTGCCCCAGTCATGCACCCCAGTCATGCACAGCTAAGCAGCCACAGTGCCAGTGGTGTGAAAGAGATACAGCTAGTAGTGCAGGTGGGTGGAGCTTGACAGAATTATGCACACTTGTATTAATGGAAATGCTTTTTTCATTCTGCAGATCTTCACAATAATATAAAGAAAGTTCACTTGAAGAAAGTCTGCAACTATGTATTTAAGTTTGAACAAAATCTATTTAAGTAACACTATATTTTTGGGGCCAGTTGGATGGACCAGGAAGTTGTACATTTTGTTCTGTTCCATTATGAAACACTAGGCAATTACCCTTGACTGAGGACAGCTCCAGTGGGAATGTTGTTTATTTCTGGTATGTGCTAAGAGACAGAGGCAGGCCAAAGCCTCCATTATAATCTGGGCATCTGGGCCATTCCATTGCTTAAAGGCTCTTAACAAAAGGAACTGGCAGTGTGGTATATAAAGTTTAAAAAAGGGAGGTCTGCTCACCCTCACTGGCTTGTCTTTCATCTTTCAATGGTTCTATAGTGGAAGTGTTTTTCTGGCCTTTGTGTTGAAATTACAGAAGTATCTGCAAGAAACCAGCTGACTAAATGCCCTTGGCAGATTGCAGAGTGGAGTGAGCTGAAGTGATTATGCTTCTTTCAAGTCATGCAAATGTTTAAGAAATTGTGCAAGTAATTATCAGCCAGTTTTATTTGACCTCGTGAAAAGAACGTAATTGGAGGCACAACTGAGGAGCACTACCCAAGATGATTCTGAAGTGCTTTTAAATTGGTTCAACTGTATGTAAGATATTCAGTTTCACTTTCCCCTCGACCACCATGTGTGACTTTTTCCACATAAAAATGCTTTATTTTAGTGTTCCTGTTTGAAATGTGCCTGTTGTTTTCCCTAGGGTCAAGAAGACAACTAATGGAACACATGACAGAATGTAAAGTATCTAAGTGTGTGAATTTGATTGAAGACAGGATGGTGTGATGATCCTAAATGTTAATTCATTTTTTTCCTCTCAGGAAAATGAAGAGCCTTCCTCCACCCACAAGAGCTTTTCAAGACCTGCCCGCCCAGCCAACCGTCGTCTCCCCTCGCGATGGGCCAGCCGCTCCCCCACTTCGTCCTCCTCCACCTCGTCCTCTCCCTCTACCACTCCTGTTGTGCCTCCATCCATTCCCCTTCAGAAGCTCTCCTCTTCTTTTACATACTCACATGCCTTTCACATTGAGACTATCATCATTTGATCTTCACTGTGTGACCGAACCAACCAGAAGCCTTGAATAATAACCTCTGAATTTTGAACCTTTGCTTTTTACTGTTGTATATAAAAATCCAGACTGCCTCTTAGCTACTCCAGACTAAGAAGTGCTTTAGTTGTGAGTTCATCAGCGAACTCTTAGAATGTATGGTATCCAGTGGAGCCTAATTGACCAAGAAAGGTAAGAAAGTGTCTGAAGCAGCTTCAGTAATTCAGCAGTACGCTCTGATTAATCTGCTAGGAATCATACCTTACATCCGACGTTGAATACATCACCTTCCAAGGAATAACACAGCCGACGTGTCATTTATTTATATTAACCATCTGAAAAGATAATCTCTGCTCAGGTCTGGATTCTAGCTTTGACTAGTGTAGCCTTGCTAATCCATCAACAACAGACACTTCACTTCTCACTCTGATATATAAACTGTATTTACACATTGAAAGTGATGTTGATTCATGATAAAGTGGTTAAACTAAGTAAAATCCAAAAGAATGTGTTTACAATGTACTTTATTTTGTATTTTGCGTGCATCGTGTTTATGTGCTTTTTTAGCACAAAGTGTGATATTACATATACAACATGTAGCATCATGTTGACTTCAGAGATAAAGATGGTGGATTTTCTTTTAGCATTACTTTCTCCCAAACAAAAGTGTCAGTTTTCTGCCTTCTTGATCACTATCTTCAGTACATGCCTGGATTGTACCTTGCCTGTGACTAAAACACATTGCTTTACACTTACTTGTGGTTTTAATTTTTCTTTACTAAGCAAAAAGAACATTTACTTGATATCAACAGGTTAAATGTGAGGTTTTTTTTATAACTTGGTACCAAAGGCTGATTTATTCAACATTTGCTCTTTTTTTTTTTCAATTAAATGCATTTCTTTTGTCCATCCACTTCTGATGTTTTCTAGAGTTTCTGTCAAAACTAATTCTTGAGCTCCTGCTTAATTGCATAACATGGCTAACAATGAATATGAAAGACGTAGAACAGCCTTTTTCTCTACTTTTCCTAATTCTGAATGGTCACATATCAGGACATTACTCAGCTGAGTAGTACAGTATTTTTGAGTCAAAGTGGTAAATCATGAAAGTGATGCCTTTGCTGTTCATTTTGTGTAATAAACATAAGGATTTTGCTTCTCTTTTCACATGACATGTCAAGAGTGTCTTTGTAATATACCTGTAATATATCTAGGATATGCTATATGTGCTTTTGTCATGCTCTGTTTGTTAGCGACGTTTCTCAAAATTGTTGACAGCTTAAATCGTGTTGTGAAAGCAACAGACCAACATAACACAATATGAGAGGCGTGTTATTATACAGTAGAATAGAAAAAATAATAAATTGACTAGTCCCATAAACAAACCCTTTTATTTGACCTATTTAATATGTTAAATATGTATAAGCACGGTGGTTAGCACTGTTGCCGCACAGCAAGAAGGTCCTGAGTTCAATTCAACCATCAGGCCGGGATCTTTCTGTGTGGAGTTTGCATGTTCTCCCCGTGTTTGCGTGGGTTTTCCCCACTCCGGTTTCCTCCCACAGTCCAAAGACATGCAGCTTGTGGGGGATAGGTTAATTGGTTAATCAAAATTGCCCATAGGTGTGAATGTGCGAGTGAATGTGAATGCCAATGGTTGTCTGTCCCTGTGTGTTGGCCCTGCGACAGACTGGCAACCTGTCCAAGGTGTACCCTGCCTCTCGCCCTATGACAGCTGGGATAGGCTTCAGCGCCCCCAGCGACCCTGAAAAGGATAAGCGGAAGCGAATGGGTGGAAATATGTATAAGCAATGACTTATAACAACAGTTGCCTTGTGGCACTATATGTTGCAAATTAAAGACTCCACAATATTAGAGAGAAAAACCCAACAATCACAAAATCCCCTGTGAGTAAACTCATGACGATGGCGGGGAGGAACAACCCCCTTTTAACAGGGGGTTGTTCTTCATCCTCCCCTGAGTCTGACACAACCAGAGGCAGTAAAGGGTGGGCATTTGTGACTGGCAGGTGGTGAGGGTAAGAAGAAGAGAAAAAAGAAGATCATAGGTAGATAAGGTCAAAACACAAACTACAGGAGAGGGCAGACATTGAGTAATTTATTTCTCAGCAATCAACCCATGCCTGATTCCCAGGCTGCATGTGTCTTCAAACCTTATCCTTTCACTATGAACAATAATTTAGTACATTTTGGACATTGGTCAGACTTTGCACATAAATATTTATGTGAGAGAAATCAAGTCACAGTGCATGACGTTTCAGCTCACAGAAATGAAGCACCAGAATCAAACGACTGTGGCTCCAGTTGCTTCAATCTTGCCGGCCAAGATCTTTGGTAACACTGTGATCTCTTCCTGTGAGTGCAGAGCAACGTGACATCAGGAACTGTCTGTCTGACACTAGACACTATAATGTCAATGTGTAAGCACTTCTGTTCCCACCTTTTCTTTTTGCAGTTTTTCCCCACATTCCTTTCTGTAAATATGTTTCCATCACATGGAGTAAATTTGCATTTTTGTGTTTATTTTTTCCTTGCCTAAACACAAAAACATGAAAAGTACCATGCTATTTATGAATGTCAAGGCTCTGTTTGGTGAATGCATTAGTTATGCAACTTCACACACACTCACACACCCTGAAACCTTGCACTCTAGGCTGACTGAAATAACAGGTGCAACAATGTTGTGGTGCCAGAAATCCTACCAGGGGCTGATATAAATATAAATATTGTCATTCTCTTCTGACCTGCCCATTCTAGGACCATATTGGCTGTCTGACATGTTTTACTATGTCAAGGTTGGGCAAGAGTGCACACTTGTGCTATCCTGTAGTCAGATCTGGAGGTTTCCAGATGCTAAAACCATTATATAACCAGTGCTCTTTATCCTGTTGCTGATTAAAATAACACTGAGGGAAAGAATTTAGAGAACAATCTGTATTTCATCAAGGAGGCAAAGAATGGTAACACTTAAAATTGCCGTCACCAAGTGTTGACACATGAGCTATAAGAGACTACTGGTTATTCTTGTAATAGTTAATGGAAAATTGTCTTTAGCAAGCCTTTATTTGTAATGTCATTAGTGAAAGATCAGAAAGATAAATATCAGAATTTTAATACTGACCAGCAGTTTCACGGCCAGGTGAGGCCTGCTTCCTTGTTTTGTTTTTTTTACTGACAAATGAAGTAGACATAATATCTGAGGTTAAGTCACATGAGTGTAGTTTATACCTTTTAACTTAATTTTAAATATGAGACCTAAAGAGATCTACCTGCGAGTGAGAGGTTTATAATTAGGCTGAAAACGCCAAATAAACCTATGAGAGAGATAGCAGAAACTCAACAATTTGGTGCATGGTTAAAAAGAAGGAATGCAATGACCAGCTCAGCAAGAGGCCTGGAAGACCAAAGAAGAATACTAAAGTGCATAAAGAAAGTATTATTTCAGTGGATAAGAAAAACAACTTTACAGCATCTAACCAAGTCTTGAGAAGGCAGGTGCATCACTGCCAAAGTCTACAAGAAAGAGACATCCTCTTGCAAATTGTTGACACCAAGGTGCAAACCAGTGATTTCACTCAATTAAACTTAGCCTGCTGGAGGCAACATTATTCTGTATGGGTATAGCAGCCAGTGGAACCAGGTCACAAGCGTTTATTAATGATTGATGAAAGTCAGAATTCTGAGAGTAAAGTCAGAATTCCAACTTTTTTCTCAGAATTCTGACTTTACTCTCAGAACCGTAATCTCAGAATTCTGAGATTAAAGTCAGAATTCTGTGATTAAAGTCAGAATTCTGAGATTACGGTTCTGACCTTAAAGTCAGAATTCTGAGAAAAAAGAATTCTGATTTTTTTTCTCAGAATTCTGACTTTAATCACTGAATTCTGACTTTAATCTCTGAATTCTGAGATTACGGTTCTGAGAGTAAAGTCAGAATTCTGAGAAAAAAGTCAGAATTCTGAGAAAAAAGTCAGAATTCTGAGATTAAAGTCAGAATTTTGAGATTAAAGTCAGAATTCTGAGATTAAAGTCAGAATTATAAAAAAGTCAAATTCTGAGAAAAAATGAGAATTCTGTGATTAAAGTCAGAATTCTGAAAAAAAAAGTTGGAATTCTGACCTTACTCTCATAATTTTGACTTTAATCTCAGGATTCTTAAAAAAAAAAAATCAGAATTCTGAGATTAAAGTCAGAATTCTGACTTTTTCCCCTCAGAATTCTGACTTTAATCACAGAATTCTGACTTTAATCTCAGAATTGTGACTTTACTCTCAGAATTCTGAGATTACAGTTCTGAGATTAAAGTCAGAATTTTGAGAAAAAAGAATTCTGAGAAAAAACAGTCAGAATTCTGAGATTAAAGTCAGAATTCTGAGGGAAAAAAAGTCTGAATTCTGACTTTAATCTCAGAATTCTGGAAAAGAAAAAAAAAGCCCGCTCTTTTTTTTGGTGGTCCTAATCCTCTTCCGTACCATTCTCATTGAACCCCTTCTCTGGTAAAAGAGAAAATATACACACAAATAAACAAGGCACATGATCATTCAATACACATCATCAAAAGAAGAAACCAAATAAGTATCTATCAACAAATGACCCACTTAACACCATAATAGACTTCTTTCCACTAAATCCAAAGCTTGCTTTTATCTATTTAAAAGAAAAATACAGTTGTTTCTTATAGTACAAATATAAATCAATTACATCATGTAAAACGATTAATTGTAGAGTAATCCACCCTAAAACCAGCGTGCTTATCTCCCAGAAAACCCACTGCAGTTAAATAAGACAGCTAGGTTAAACTACTTCTGACTGCTGATAGAAGTACCAAGATGAATTGTGAAGTGTACATGGTAATACGCTCGGCTCAGATTCAGCCCAATGCTGCAAAAATCAGATAGAGCTTCAGTTAGTAAATGGAAAATCGAAGCATACTTTAAAGCAACCCAAGGTTTTCTCAAGGCAAAGAAATTGGATATTCTTTAGTGGTCAAGTCAATTTGATATCAACCCAACAGCACATGCTTTTCCATTATTAAATACAAAACTGAATGCAGACAGACGCACAACAAACAAGCAGAAACTTAAAGTGGCTGCAGTAAAGAGCTAGCAGAGCAACTTGAGCGAGAAAATGCAGCATTTGTTCTAGACGTCAGGCACACCTTGCCTGCAAAGTTTTTTCATCCAAGTAGTAAAAAGGTTGTTTGTCCAAAATTTTACAAGATTTTTGTAAAACTCATTGAAATAAAGATGAAAGCCTGCACTTCAGCCACATATTGAACACTGTGAACATTAAGCATGTCCGAAAAAAATAACTTAGTATTTCTTAATTGAGAAATTTGTGAGTTGTAAAGAATGTAGTCTGCATAAAAATTGGTTCATAATGTGTTGTTTCAAATGCATGGTACACATTACAATAGGTGTCTTTTTGTCTGCCAGTGTTTCAGTTGCATCTTGAATGGTCACGTCCCTGTTGCTGCCTCCACTGAAATGTATCCACAGCCTTACCAGAGTCTCCTGGCACTCTGCCGTCCACCCCCACAGACCTCTAAGCACTCCTCACAGGAAACCTCTGGGCCCCAGAGAACCTCTGGCACCTGCAAACCTGCCATTCTTTGTGCTCTGAAATAGACCCTTACAGGCTCTTATCTCATCTCTGAGTGTAGCTGAGATGTTGCTCACCCTATTGGATCCCCTATTAAAGGGGATTGTGCTCTATATGTGGACAAAAAATAAACACATATTTTAAGGATATTGTCGGTCAGATTTCCAGGAATTGTACTTAAATCAATGTAATGTCCTCTGAGTGTGTATGTGTGTGTGAATGTGTGCCTGTGTGTGTGTTTCCTTATCTTGATGTGTTGGTATAGAGCCATGCTGACTGCGGCACATTCCCCGACTTCCTGTGGAGCCCCAGACAGCTGCATATTGATCAGTACACTGATGCATCAGTTTGAAGGCCACATACAGTAAACACACGGCCACACACTGAAACACACACAGACATACAGGGCATGCAACAGCATTTGTGCATGCATATAGGCAGATGTGAGAAATGTATCCTTGCCTTTCTCCCATTAGCGAGGCTGTAATTTCAGACAGCCTTCCATTATCAGTCCGTGGCTGCATCACTGATATCCAGATGGATAATAAAACAGGCTAAAAGGGCTGAGCAGACAGTGACTGAAAGTAGATGAGCACAGTTTGAAAGATGGAAGATACCACACCAGGCTGCTTGTTTATTACACACTACAGAGAGACCAATGCATATGCAAACTGCACAAAGCCACGATGTCCTTTAGGTTCTGCACTTCACACAGTGATATTTATGGACAGGTTGCAGGTTAGCTGACCAAGCTTAATGCACTATGCAGAGCAAGAAAGGGAGTCAACGTGTCTGGAATGCCTTCCTGGGAAGAGTCCCACCAACATTTGAATTCCTTCCCCACTTTTAAATAGACTGGAGAGGGGTGGACTTTTAAACAGAGTTGACTCTATTGCTGCCTTGGTTACAGTGCAGTGTATCCTTGTTGATGACCTTTTTATGTTTGCACTATGACTGTGTCTGGCTACAATAAACCATTTAGGGGAAATTACACTTTGATCCAGACAGCTGCCGCTTGTATGTGCAAAATATTTTCCTTTGAACGGTCCTGTAAAACAGTATGCGATGACAGTTTTAAATAAGGCCACTGCTATCTGATAAGCTGTGGTTCTAGGCATGTGAACGCAACAATATTTTGACAAGTTCTTCTCAGATAACCGTTTTGTGTCAAGTGAAAAGGAATCCTCAGCAATCCGAATGAAATGAGGGGGGTATTTTTGGTTCCTCTGCTCTTTCCACAGAGATGCTATGGGCTGTGAATAGCGGTAGAGGATGTGTGGATTGAAGGGAAGGATTTATGTGTCCACTAACCACATGCCAGACCACGGGGCAGGAAGTGTCTCAGCCTCCTTCTGTTTTTGGCACATATTTTCCACCTTTTCCTTCACCAACTCTTGCTATTTACAGTAAATTATCCTCTCATTCTTATTTATTTATGATTATTCACTCTCTGCAAGCCCATGATTTCTAACACTTACTCAACCTTCTCTCCTTTCTCCTTCAAATGATGATAAGACTGGGCAAATCTTTACAAACCTCAGTTTTTTCATTGTTGCTGTGACTGTTGCTGTGAAAATAAATGTAATGAATTGTCTTAAAGATGTATTTAAAGGTAATCCTTGGACAGTACTGTGATCTCAGACACATTTTTGTCTATCACTCACAAAGGGTTTATGTTTTTTGTGAAGCAAATAGTTCCTTAGACAAAGCACATATCATAAATTCACTGGGAACCAAAATACATTCAAAACCAGATAAATATGTAAATATACGCGAATAAATCGACCCCTTTGCCATTATAGTATTGCTGCTCAGGAGAAACTGAGCGGAATCTTAACCCTCATCTTGATCTTATTCCAGCCACCTATTTCATATGTTTTGCAATGCCTACTTTGTGTATACAGTTTTGGTTGTTTGACAAAATGTTGACATAGTGCTAGATTAGAAAGAATCCACTGCCATGACCTGCTCACTGGTGTCAAGTAAAGAAGTTTTATACTATAAATCATCACCGGTTATAATAGGGTTTTACCATGAAAACCCACTGTACAATAGTGACAACTTTACAATAGGTCATGTTATTATGAATGCCAAATGCCTGTGCCGACATGGAAATATGAGTCCTGGGTTCTTTTTGAAGGGCTTGTGTCAGTGCTACTGAATAAGGGCATGTCTGCAAAAGCCAGAGTCTCAGTGTGCAGTGTTTACAGACATGTGATAAAGAGCAGGTCTCTCAGTGCAGTCCATAGGCCTATGATGGATAACATTATAGTTCAACAATAAATTATAATTTTTTTAAATATTGTTCAGTCTATGCACCAGCATTATATATATATTGTTTCTTTAAAAAAATATAAAATCTGTTTATATATTTATTTTATTTAAAAATGAACAAAAGTGCAGGAAAGGAACATGAGTATTACTCCGCCCCCTGGTGGAGGACTTAAACACCTACAGTCACACGTTGGCTATCATACTTGTTTCCTGAGTTCTAGTTTCTAGGGGGGCAGATTTCAAAGTGACACCACCGGACTGTCATAAAGCAAGGTTGGTTTCGTGTTAAGTGTTTTATAATGGAAATAGCGACATGGTAAAATTTTATAAACGAATTTTACGAAACATATTTCATTCGTTATTAAAGCTAGAAAAGGACTCCCAACCCAGTGTATTTCATTTGCAGCTGTGAAATGCTTCACCTCTAAACAGAACCGTATAAAATGATTTCAAAGTTTGATTCTTCGTCTGGGAATTTTATTGATAAATTGTTTACTAACTCTTTGTGTTGATACTCTTGTATCGTACTGCAGTAGTTTCAAAGATGTTTTCCTACATGTACTGTATGCCGGGCTGGTTAATACTACAGACATGTTACAGATGTCAAAAGCTCCGGTTGTTTTTGCCCATTTCATCTTAATGCTAAAACCCCCCCCCGCTACAATACATTTTAATAATGTTCCTGTTTTATTCACAATATGTTGTGGAAAGACAGTTTATGTGGGTTTGTCTCTGTACACAGACACAGTGGGTTTTAAATCAAGCAATCAACATGTTATTAAAAAGCAGATTTTTAGCTTTAATTCAAAGACTTTTGCAAATATTTTGAATAAACTTTAAGAATTACAGCAATTTATACACATACACATTTACCTATTTTCAGTTTATGAAAAATATTTGTGAAATGCATTAACTGAAAGCTCAAAGTCTGAATTTCAGTCACAGTGATTGTTTAAATTAAACCTCACAGAGGCAAAACTGCAAAAACTGTGTCCTTGTCCAACAAGTTGAGGACTTGTGAAAGAATACATCAAAGCCCTTGTCTTCTATCATTTTTGACACAGTCCTGCTTTGAAAAGCCAGAAAGTCAATTTGTGTGAAGAGAATGAACATGCACAGTATGGTTAAAAAGATTGCTGTTGTTTTAATCAGTCAGCAGATTATCTTAGCAAAGGTTACCTCAAAGTGTCCATTACATATTCCCACTATGATTCTATATATAGTGATCTGTCTGAGTTAGGGGAGAGGCAAGGTATTGATAATAAAATATGGCACTCTATCCAGTTTAATTAACAGAGGTCTCTACTTCATGATCCTTCATGGTGGCATTAAAGTGAACTACAGTTAACCAGCCGCAAGTGAAGAAGACACATTATTAAAGCATATCATTAAATCAAGCATATTATCATATTAAATACTGATAATATGCATTGATGCCATAATAAGGTGAATAAATATATAACTCCTATTATGTGAATCCTTAGGGCTCTTTTTATTCACTTTCACTCACACAGATAATGTGATGTGTTGCTTATTATCATCTTGCAAAGTATCTTAATATCATTTTATCATGATACCATCAGTATTGTACCTAACGGTGTGTCGTATTGTTTGGCCACAAGTCTGAGGCAATTTCACTGAATCTAGCTAAATGCAAATATTTTCTCTCTGTGTTTCTCTGCCATCATGCAGCAGCAGGATGGTCCTCTGTGCGCTGAGGCAACAGGTCCTGAGGTGCAGCAGTCACTGCAGAACCTGGGCCAGGTGATGGAGACTAGACATCATTGCTCATCGCCATAATGGCAACAGCAAATAAAGAATGTCAACCATGCCAAGTTAAATCCATTTTACGTGTTCACGTATTAAAAACGATGAATTTCATGTTGATCCTAACATCACAATTTCAGCTAAACTGGATTATATATTTACCATTTATTTGCATCACTTAGCAACATACATCCCCCATGCTGATTTAAACAGGTTGTAGTTGTTGTTGTTTTTTAAACCATTCCTTCTTCCTCCGTTTGTGAGTGTAAGCATGCAGTTTGACCTTTGAGCAACAAGAATCTATTTGGCTGCTTTGTAAAAGCTTTCTTTAAATGACAGTTATTGATATCTTAACAATCAGTATCATTAAACTCATTTAACCTGCAGTACTCTCTGGTCATATCAGTACAATTTAATAAAACCTTATCAGCTAAAGTCCTAATAAACGGTCAATAAAGATTTGGGCCACGGATCACATGTGTTATGCAGTGTGTGTCCTGCATAACCGCTTTCTTAAAACCCTTCCATATTTTCATTAAGATTTGATATAAGAGTATAGCTAATGAATGGATATTACTGCCTGCTCTGTGCTTTTGTACTTGGAAGTATCTTTTTAAAAAGTAGACTTTTAAAGAAATAGGCTCTTAGGTAGGTAAACTTACACTAGCCTTGCACCTTACACTTAATAGGATGTGATTTAAAAAGCACTGATAGTATGCAGACATTCTGTAACTGTGTTTAAAATTATTAGAAAGTCTGAGATCTTTCATGTGTAGACGCTTGAATGACTCTGATGCCACTGGTTTGTACATTTAACATGACTAACATGTCATTTAACTTTAACGCACATATAAATAAGAATGGAGTTTAAAGACAAAAAGGCATTTATTCATCCATGAGTGTTTCTCCAAGGCTGCCGCAGAGACAGAGGAGTGGCTGTGTTTACTCCAGCATCCACGGCTTCAACCAGGATGAGATCAAAGAGAAGCTTCAGGCCTTTCATGGAGGCTCCATTGATCTGCTGAAACAGGACTCTGGCATTGCGGTGCTGACCATCAACAACCCATCTCGCATGAATGCTTTCTCTGGTAAGGTTACTTTACATTTGACGCAGACTGACAGATAAAAATTAGCCTCCCATAAATATTTGTAAGTGAAATTGCACTTTGGTTTATTGCCTTGCTTATTTTTTGCCCTGCTGGCAGGCAGTATGATGATAGATCTGGAGGAAAGGGTGAGCCAGCTGGAGAACTGGCCAGAGGGCAAAGGCCTCATAGTTCAGGGTGCGGCTGAAACGTTCTGCTCTGGGTCTGACCTTAACGCTGTCCGAGCAATATCTAACCAACAGGTAACAAAGGGGACAAATTCTTTACTGCATTCATGCCTATCTTGGTGTGACTGTCTGGATTCCTCTTACTGAAGATGCCTAAATGATGCTTTTCTTGTCTCATAGGATGGGATGAAGATGTGTATGTTCATGCAGAATGCTCTTACGAGGCTGCTCAGGTAAGGACTCTAGTTTTCCTCTCTAGTGCTTTTTTGCAAACTACAACCGTTACCTTTATGCGCTTAAAGGGGTCTTAGTTTAGTTTTTATATAATGTGCACCACAGTATGCTTACAGGAGCATTTTCTTAGTGTAGGCTCCCCCTGATCTCTGTTGCTCTGGTGGAAGGGAGAGCATTGGGAGGCGGTGCAGAACTCACGACTGCCTGCGATTTCAGGTAACGCTCCTGAGAAGTTTCCGTTACATAACAGCATTTTATCCAAAAGCTAATAATCTAGCATGCATATGTTATTCCTTTCTCGCAGATTAATGGAGGCAGGCAGCGTGATCCAGTTTGACCATAAACACATGGGTCTGGTCCCAGGCTGGGGCGGTGCTGCCCGACTTGTCCACTTGGTTGGAAGCCAGAACGCACTGAAGTTGCTTGGCGGGGCCGTAAAAGTGGATCCCGAGCTTGGCGTAAACATTGGACTGGTGGACGGAGTCCTGGAAGGCCATCAGAAAACAGAAGGTGCTGCCCCTCTCCTGCAGCAGGCTGAAAACTGGCTCAGTCGCTACACAAAGGGACCTGCCCCAGTGATCCAAGCTGTGAAGAAGGTGGTGCTGTCAGGCAGAGAGCTTCCTTTGTCTGAAGCTCTGAGGACTGAGAAGGACATATTTGGGACGGTGTGGGGCGCTCCGGCTAACCTGGAGGCCCTGGCGAGCAAGTCCAAACACAAATGACTTTTGTGGAAACTAATTTTAGGGGACTAAAGTTATATATTTGTTTTGATTGAGGACTTTTACTAGGTGCATCTGTTCAAGTGCAGTGATAGTGAGAGATGAGTCATTGCACAGTGCTGTGGTTGTGATTCTTGTTGCATCTCTTTGACTTTATGCCTACAAGTTTAGATGTTAAGAAGCAAAAACACCCACTGAAGCTTCCTTTTTTAATGTTGTATACAGAACTTCCAGGTAAAGTAAATAAATACAAATCTGGATTATGCATCTGCCCCTTTGCTAAAAATACAGCATCTGTGGTGCACTGTCAAGTCATAAGAAATGTAGTATCATTCCCACTGTGGAGACTGAAATTATTATTTGTAGGATTTAGTTTTCTAAACCCTTTCAGTGCCAATTCAGCAGATAAACAGTCTGTATCCTCCAGCTCCTCTGACTATGCAATTATGGAAATGATTAGATCACTCCAGGCTGATTAACACTGAAGCAGTCAAGACATTGAGGTATAATCAGCATGAGAAAGACTCATCTTTCTGTAGGACAGAGAAACACTGCAGTGATCTACCCTCTTGTGCGTACTTGTAGTTTATATCAGCTGATCCTTCAGATTTCCTCAGTGTCCATGTCGCTGTGGCCTATTAGGAAAACCTTGGCTGTAGGAATGTTTTCCGAGTGGGTATCGCTGCTTTGCTCAGTAGCTCTCATCTTCTGCATTAGGAACATTCAAAATTCTGAAGCGCTGGGCCAATTAAGCATTTCAGCCAATCATAGTAAATATCATAAGTTGTACCCCCCCCGTCCCCTCCCCCTCAGTGTGTTGTTCATTTTTCAGTAACCCGCAGAGCAAATAAGGCTCTGTAAAAAGTACAAATGTTCAAGGACTGCAATGGAAAAGGACAGGTCCCTGGAGCTTGCTGAGCTTGTATCCCCTGTTCCCCTTCCAAAGGTCATGTTTCCTGGCAAGACAACCAGCTGGAGTGTTACTGTCTGCTGTGGTCAGAATACCAAACACCACGGATGTGAGTGAAGGGAAGCCAAATACTTGGTGTAGAGAAAAGGTGGATGAAATGTTACGTAAAGTGTCCCAATTGATTGCGCTACTTTTAAAATCAGGATGGAAATATTTTCCCAGACTATGCACTGTCACAGAGACGCCAAAACAACAAAATACAGTCTCCAAACAGAGCGAAATAACTTCTGGATGTTGAAATGACACTTTATTCTTAAATTACGAACCATAAAACAAACAAAAAGGTTACTAAGCAAAAAAAAAGGTTACACAATGATTTATTCTTCCAAATGGAAAGTTTAAAACTGAGCCGATGACTGAGGCATGTAAGAAATAGAAAACCAATGCAACTTGAAACTTCTGCAGGATGACCAATAGCAATGGTATAGATTTGTTCTCTTACTCCCCCAGACATAATATATAAGAGGGTTTACAACCATAAGAAATGCACAAACACAAAATTAAAACATTTACTCAAACTGAAAACATCAATTCTCCACATCCTGCCAACCAGTAGTGTTTAAGTAACTCTCTCTTCAAACACGCACAGATGAGAATACACATTTATTGAGAATACTTTAATCTGGGACACTAACATGGAAGCTTCAGAGGCATCAGCAGCTTTAAAGGCACAATGCTGCTACTCCACAGTAAAATGCCAATTCTTCAAAGCTGGGAAAAGTTTTACACATTCATTAAAACATCTTAGTTGTCATAAAACTGCAGGCGAAATCAAACACAAAATCTTGGCATATAGCCAGATAACCTCAGGTTTCCAGATATTCTAGATTGCTAATCATTAAGTGTCAAATTTACAATCCCATACAGCTTAAGAGCATCGTGTTGAAAATGTTTCCGTTCTTCATCATGAACAAACTATATTCTTTCTTTTCAAACCACAATTAGCTCTGAAATGAAAGACACTTCGAAAAAGTTCAGTTAAATTTAAAACTTTAAGAAAATGCTTCATAATTAGTTAAATGTGAAGGAGACTGTTGAAGTAAGGTGGAGGCTAGGAATAAGGTATTAAGGGTTAAATTCTCTGCACGAGTAGGCAGATGACTTGAGCTCTAATGAGCTCATTTCTGCGTGCTATGTTAGCTGAGAGAGTTAAGTGCAGATGACCAGAATGCAGCCGTTCATAATGGCTGAGTTCCAAAATCCCATTATGCCTTCTTTCACTGGAAGTCACAAATCTGACTGGGGCTAACACTCTGCCCCCCCTCTGGGTGTTAGCTAATAAATGTAAACAATAGGTAGGTTTGGCCGAAGTCACTTTTAACTTCCACTTGCCAGCCAGTAGTGCACAGACTGATTACAGCCAAGTCTGTTGCACCTCCCTCAAATGATGTGCTGAACAGAAAACGCTGTGTATTCATCTGTTTACCAAGCTGTACCTTCTCTCTCTCAGAATGAGAACACTCAGTTCCAGAACATGAAAACAAACTTCTGCTGACTCTGTATTTTTGTGATGAGACTGTTAGAATCACGCAGATACCTCCAGATCATTGTGATCCCAGAATGGGGCACACAAATAGAGGAAAACGTGGTTCTGTTTATTACTGGATGTGTAGTGCATCATTTCTGCAGAAAGTATTCCACCTCCATTTGATCTGTGACCAAGTGAACGACAGCATAAAGCGAGGAACAAATTAATGAGGAACACAGCCATTTGGTGATAATATATTAATGATCGCTTCACACCTCAGTCACTGTACACTGGCCATCAGGCATTCTGGACCTTCCACTGCTACTGGATGAGGGAGACGGGGAGGCAGACTCTGAACGAGGAGTGGCTCTGTTCTCTGGATTCAGTCTTTGTCTCCTTGGCCTACCCTCCCACGGCTCCACACGCTCTCCATCTCCCCCGTTCTCTTCTTCATCCTCCTCATCCTCATCATCACTCCAATCTCCAGAGCCAGACTCATCTACAGAGGTGTGAGGGTCAGAGGACCTGGAAGGTGAGGCCTCCTCCTCCTCATCTTCCTCTCCTTCCCCAGCCTCAGACCGCTCATGAGAAGGTGTGGGCCTGGGGCTGATTTGCAGCTGGGAGAGAGCATCCTCCAGAGGGGGGCTAGTACTGGGGCCTGGCTGACCACCGAGGGAAGTGGGAGGTCTGGCAGGAGCTGAAGGGGCTGATACAGTAGAAGAGATACCTGTAACCTGTTGCTGTATATTTGTTAGTGTGGTATCAGCCCCATCAGCAGAGTTCTCTCTACTTGTAGCCCCCACGGCCCCACTAACACCCTCAGTGTCCAATCGCAGTCCTGCCACCCCCTTCTTGGGAATGTCTAAAACGTCTCTTTTCATCTTACGTCTGCGACCGTGCTCATTACGCCTATACTGCACCATGTTCTCCAGGTCAGCTACATACAAAAAACCAGCAATGAGCATTTCGGCTGTCTTCTTACCCTTGGAGAAAGCGTCCTCCAGCTCACGGCTGGTTCGCTCATCATACTGCCACCAACCATTACGCCCCTCATAATACCAAGCGTGATCACTCGCTGCCCCACCTCGACCTCCTGCTGATGCTTTCAGCTCCTCTGGAGAGAGAAGTGTAGGCCTTTCCAGGAAGTCATCAGGTACTTCTTGTCTACAGAGAGCACATCGTTTGCTCTGCCAAGATGCTCCCTTTACACACAGGAAACAGAAGACGTGATGGCATGGCAGTTGGACTGGGTGGACGCAGCTCTGCAGACAGATGGCACACTCAGGAACTGATAGGGCTGGGGATGAGTTGCTGGAGCCAGAGCATGATGATTCTGCACTGTTCCCACTTCCACCACCACTGTTGCTGCCTTTCTTGCTGGATGGGAGTGAGCTAACAGAGTGGTCTACCTCTCCACAACTAGCCATCATGAGGAAGTACTGAAAAAAAAGACAAGAAATATCATAAAGGGAAATGTTACAATGAAGGTGTTCTACCCATTTGTTTATTAGTAGTGTTAATTTCAAAACAGATGTATATTGTGTGAAATTATTAATATTACTGGAGATATTATTCTGTGGCTATCATGCCTAGGTAAATGAATATATCTTTCAATGAAATGGACACTATGCAGCTGATTTTTTTTATTTTTATTGCTGTCATGACTTCACTTAACACAATGTTACTGTCACAAATTAGCAAACAAATAAAAGGCTAAATAAAACCAGCTTTTAATGTTGTCTAAAGGTACACTGGTACCATCACAAAATTCAAATATACTATCCATTTTGGACTTACTGGAATGAGCTTAGTGCTGATGTATCATCAGGAGAGCTGTTCGACCTTGAAACTTGCCACTGTCAAAACGAAAAGAGAAGTGAGCGAAAATGTGTTTCATCTTAAAATACATACAACTGTTCGGTACAATAACAAGCCATTTCTTATATGCATACATTTCCTCCCAATCAAACCCTTCAGCTCTGGCGTTAAAACCGATTACTTACAGGTTGGGATTAATTCACTAGTTATAAGTGAAACCTAAGAGGTTACTGTGTGTGATACAAAAGGCTGCTCAGTTACCTCACAACAATCAGTGAACTGTGCTTTGTGACTTAAACCTTCTATCGTTAAAGCAGGGCTAGTTACAAGCACATTATTTAATTAAATTTAACAGCTAACGATGTGATGGTTATAATACTCATAATAACTATTAATAGTATATATAAAAACTTGTCTGGCTGATTACCCAGCAGCTGGTCAAACAGTACCGTTTTACTTGTAAAACGAGTCGAACAATAACGACACAGAGGCTTTTCTCGACTGACAAAGCTTCCATAACAATGAAACCTGTTGTAGTTAGCTAGCCCTGGCTAATCTGACGGCAGCATTGTGACTCCAGCAAATAGACGGCGTTCATTTGATGGCGCTAGCTTATTTTAGCAGGGGCGACATAAAGAGTCAGAAGACGTGTTTTTCTCACGACACAAACACCGCAACGACCGTACACGTACCGTACCGCTGTGTTGAGCTGGTTTTCGTTACAATTCTTTTGATGGTACTAATGTCCAATTCTAATTTGCCCACTTCTGCTGTTCACTGGCTTTGTTTTCCTACGAAAAAGAAGCTGAGACAAAGACGACGACGCAGCCGTACGAACTGACGCAAATCAGACGTAAAATCGCGCGACCATTATCTTCGACGCATGACAACTCGGTAGTCTTCCGGTTTGCTCGTGGCTAGAGGACGTTGGTGTCACGGAAGAGAGGGGCTCCGAAGGCGTTTCAATTTTCACTCATTTCAGTAGCTGAATCAACATTCAAGAAGATGTTTTCCCGTGCTGTGAGACCTACCGTTAGCCTCGTGCGGGGCTTGGCCACCTCGTCACAGAACAACGCCAAGGTGGCGGTGCTCGGGGCTTCGGGCGGCATAGGCCAGCCGCTATCGCTACTACTCAAGAATAGCCCCCTGGTGAGCCACCTCTCCCTGTATGATATCGCTCATACACCCGGAGTGGCTGCAGACCTCAGCCACATCGAGACGAGGGCCAAGGTGACCGGCCACATAGGCCCCGACCAGCTCGGCGCTGCGCTGCAGGGTTGCGACGTTGTGGTAATTCCAGCCGGCGTGCCCAGAAAACCAGGCATGACCCGCGATGACCTTTTCAACACCAACGCCAGCATTGTGGCCACCTTGACCGATGCCTGCGCCCGCACTTGCCCTGAGGCTCTGATCTGCATTATCTCCAATCCCGTCAACTCCACCATCCCGATTACATCAGAGATCATGAAGAAGCATGGAGTGTACAACCCAAACAAAGTGTTTGGTGTCACAACCTTGGACATTGTAAGAGCTAACACCTTTGTTGCAGAGCTCAAGGGCCTGGATCCTGCTCGTGTTAATGTGCCGGTGATTGGAGGCCATGCTGGGAAGACCATCATTCCTCTCATTTCCCAGTGCACGCCTAAAGTGGAGTTCCCTGCTGACCAGCTCTCCGCCCTGACTGAAAGGATCCAGGAGGCCGGCACAGAGGTGGTCAAGGCCAAGGCTGGAGCTGGATCTGCAACCCTCTCGATGGCCTATGCTGGCGCCCGCTTCACCTTCTCCGTCCTGGACGCCATGAATGGAAAAGAGGGAGTGGTGGAGTGTTCCTTTGTCAGGTCTGAGGAGACAGAGTGCAAGTACTTCTCCACACCTATCCTTCTGGGGAAGAACGGCATCGAGAAGAACCTTGGCCTCGGCAAGTTGTCCGCCTTTGAGGAGAAGCTGGTTGCTGACGCCATCGGTGAGCTGAAGGCCTCTATCAAGAAGGGCGAGGATTTTGTCGCCAACCTGAAGTGAACAGTTGACCCCCTTAAAAAACAGCTGTGATTGAGAATTTGTTCAGTCTATTTAAAGGCATCTGGCTAAATTTCCATCTGTCAGTGTCTCCTCTGTCGTTTTTGATTTAGACTCATCTTGATTCAGATACCATCCTTTTGAACTTGGTTGTATTTGTCATGTATAATTAATGTTCTCTTCTCAAACATTGCTTTATCTTGCACTTAAGATTTGTGTACATACTGTAATGTTGTAAAGTACATTTAAATCAGAATTTCATATATTTTCATGTGCAACCCCACATTAGTGGAGACTTCTCTGCTAAATGAATGAGGAGGAAATACTGTCATGCCTGATGCAAAATGCAATAGATGCTGCTGTTGAGCAAAAATAATCACTCCACCAATAAACAGTTTAGCTTTAAAATGTTTCTTTATTTATTTTTGCATAAAATGGCTTGAATGGGTACACCCAGATGTGACTATCCTACATTTCATATCTCATATTCGTTTACTTGTTTAAACTGACCAAATTGGGTTATGGATTATTCAAAAATGCACACAAATTTAATAACGCACTTTAATAAATTCAAGTATATTTTGCCAGAGTAGCTTCAGCTACAGAAAGATGGGCTCCCAGTATCTTTTTTTTTTTTTTAAAGTAAGTTTTTAAGGCCATAGCTTCTTACTACTGCAATCAGATCTAAGCCAAATGGAGAGTGTGGCATCTGTGTACTGAGTTTCACTTCCTATATGAGATCAGCTAATACTTGTTTGGATTGCACAAGATGAAGGTGAAGGGGCAAAAAAGAGAGATTAAAGCAGTCACAGGTACAAACCCATTATAGTTTTATTTGACATACAAGTGTTTTGGTTTCTAGTCGGAGCTGTATTGAGAGCTTCTATTTACACAAGAAAAACCAGTGGTAGATTAGATTTATCACTTATCTGGATAAAATTAACATTTCCACCAGACATGCATACACTTGAAACTTTATGACCATAATCCTTTTATTCATACCAAGCGGGTTCCCCTTTAGCTGGACACACCAGATAGTTTGCTTACAGTGAATATTCTAATGATCTTGCAAATACTGCAAAGATGCAGTTGCCTACAAGGTAGGTTGCCCTCAGCTGTAGTGATTATGAAGATGTCACGAGATGGAAAGAGCAAAAAAAAAAAAAAAAAACCCTCACTTTTTATTTTTATTTTTTCTTTACAAAATCTGCACCAAATAAAGAGATCTAAAGAACAAGAACAACAATAATGAGAATTCTTCTACATAATGCTGGAAAATCTACATTCAAAATCCAAGATGCACAATGTTGTACCAGAGCCCTATTAAATAACCATTTCAACAAACGTGTAATGTCTTTGTCTCTCATTACATTTCTCTGACAGTCCTCCACACTGTCACAGACAATTCTCAGTGTTCTGCAGTCCCAACAGCAGTCTCAGCAGTGTCTCCTGGACTTTTCATAAAAGACGCTCTCAGCGGTTGAAGAGGAGCTGAAAACAATAGTGGCTCCAGCCTTTTGGCTGAATGTGCCCCGTCCTGCTTGTGCATAAACAGTATATTCAAATCATACAGGTAGCAGCAACACCCCTGCAGAGAGAGGTTGTGAGTGGGGCAAACAGAGGTGAGGGCGGGGAAGTTTTGGAACACGAAGGATGGGAAGATGACAGAAGTAAGGTGGTGAGGCATTGGATGTTATCTCCCCCGAGCACTACTGGATAGGGCCGTCTACAGGTGAGACTAGCTTTGTCTCATGGCCTCTGCGGTGCCTGTGCTCTGTTTTGTTCCTGTTAACAGAATCTTCACGTTCACCCGTGTCTCTCTCCTTCTCTCGTTCCCTTTCTCTCTTCCTCTCCCGCCTCCCCTCCTGATTCTCCTTATCTTTCCGGTTGTTGCGATTCCTTCCTTCTCTCCGCTCATTCTTCTTCCGTCCTGAAAATTAAGAAGATCAAAAAAAATTAAGATTTACAACGTCAGTGGATTGTGGGAGGTGTCAGTAGAAATGACTGCACAAGTATTTTCACAAAGGAATTTGGAATAAAAATATTGTTAAAAACTGCAGTAAATATAGTAAGATGTCAATAATATTTCAAAAGATTGTCCTGCTGGGAAACCTCTGTGAAGTAAGAAATGCCAATTCCAGAAAGTATGCACTTGAAAGTAAAGCATTGTGCGCAACTTTCATTTACAGTGCAACATGCTAAGGCTCTCACTAGATGTCAGTGTTTAATCAGCGGAAGCAGCTACACTGTCGGGTCTATCAGCTGTTGCAGCCCTCTCCGTGTGTGATGAGTAGACCTTTGTCCAAAATAGAAAGCCTTTAAATAAACCCCCAATTTATCTGTTCTTGCAACACCATCTCATAAACAAAACAGAGAATTTTGGAATGTTGAAGGTTTATCTCTGCTCGAGCCATAGTTAATAATGATAATAACAAGATCCAGCCGCAGGGAGTTTTGGAGACAGGACCTGCAAGTGAAAGCAGAGGAGGCCCTTTCCTGTTGTTGTACTGCTGCCGCTCATGTGTGAGTGGAACGGAGCAGCACGGCCTGCTCGGCTGTTGGCTGGCAGGTCGGGGATTGTGAAACTGCTGAAGTCGGCAGTAGGCAGAGACACAGGGAGAGGGGAAAGAGAGATAAAGTGGGAGAGAAAACGAGATCCCTGTCTCTCCTGTCCGCTTCACGTTCACCCCCCAGCCTTCCTATGCTCATCATCTCCCACTCCGTTCATTAATCAAGGCAGGTGTCTGCTTGGACCAGGGATCAAGTCTGACCCACACATTTTGAGCTTGTGATATGAAGCTCTCTCTGCCAGCTGTGTTTAACCTTCTAGAAATAATGAAAGAACAAGAGGACAGGAGACAGACACCACAGTGAGCAAAAAGTAAGTAAAAAAAAGAACAAATTATTGCGAAGACAGGTGATTTTAGTGATGGATGGTTGGATAGATGGACGGATGTAGTAATCTGACTCACTGACTCATTCGGGGTATGCCCCCTGTCCTCTGTAAACACAGGAAGTCCCCTTTGCTCTCATTGTTTTCTCTGCCCTGACACCATAACTATTTACAAGTTCAGTGGATTAGTCATACTGTAGCCCCTGTGCTTTTGTCGAGCCAGAAGAGAAACCTAATCCATGCCAGTGTTGAGATGATTACGAGAGTGTTTATCAAACCAACCTGCGTTTGGTTAGTTGGAACAGTTTCTGATGGGCCTTTTGTAAACTGTGTGTTGACATGTGTATAATGGTCCACAAATGGGACACCTTAAGAGGTTTTGGAACATTTTCAACCGACATTTAGCACATTCCCAAAAGTCAAGTTTTGATGAAAAATATCACAGAGTCTTAAAAGACTTTCAGTGAAGGATTTTTTGGCTGTGGGGAAAACACATGAAACACTTCCAGTAGCGTCATAATGTGGAACTTGAGCACATGGGCCATCAGCTTTCTAAACCACCGTGAATTTAGCTTTTCTTTGCACAAAGACTGGAAGCGATCGGAAATGGTAATTTCTGAACAATGCAAAGGTTGCTACTTTTTTGGAAATAAACTGAACGTAATATGTAATTTTTTTTTTCTGTTTGTTTCAGGATTTAAATTCGTGGCATGCATTATTTGGTGAGGTTCAGAGGCACTGACCGGCAGATTTTTAAACCTTATGTCAAGTCCTAGGGGCCAGAATTGGTCCAGCAAAGACTCCAATCTGCCCCACTGAAAGGAGTACATAGGTTTTGAACTTTTAGCTGTATTTTAATACATTTTACAGCTTTTCCTATTAATAAAGACCTCCCCCATTGCCATTCAAACTGTGCCAAGGTAGATAAGAAAAGATTTTCTGTAAATTAACCACAAAAAAAGAAAAGGAAAATAGGTCTTTTATAAATATAGACAGTCTGGATGATTAGTTAAGTATCTTTATGCTGACAGAAATGAGTTTCCTTTGATCCAGCCCACTAAAGATCAAAGTGGTGATAAAAAACGAGTCTGACATCCCTGCGCTAGATGATCAAGTTAGCAAGCGAGCAGTGTCCTGGCATCTCAGCACATAGCTGGCATGCTTGACAGTCATATACATTTTGATATAGTGTTAAACCGTTAGTAGTAGCTACTCTTTACGGCTGAGCCAGTTGTGGTAACTGCCACAGCTGGGAAGCAATGGAAACATTTATGATTATATGACATATGACATTTCTGGCAAATCTGGATCCAGTAAATATCTTGCCTGTAACTACTCTCAAATTCAACATAAGACGCCACAGATGACAAACATTTGTCTTTTGTTGTAAGTTTCCTGTAATCTATCATTAAGGATCATCTGGAATATATGCAAAAAATATGTGAGTTGGCATTTACAGGAGCTTTATAAGGCTCTAAGATTAATGCTGCTCTAGTCCAGGAACATGGGATATATAGGTTATAGCTTAGGGAAAGCTGGGCACTGAGGCAATCATATTTTAGGGGAGGGCTGTGCAATCCTATGCGCCCCTCTGGAGACACCTCTGTTATCAGGCCATGTTATTCCCTTTGAAATGCCTGCCTGTACATTATAAGTTAGTGTAGATCTGCTGAGCTAGCTATGATATAACTGCAAGAAATCTGTTACAACATTGTCACAAAGGACAGGATTCAAGAGGGCTTTACTGACTGCATACACAATACTCTGTGTGTGTGTGTATGTGTGTGTGTGTGTATGCTGGAGCAATAAGTGAGCAAGCATGCTACACTAAAAATATCAAAATAAAAAAAACAAGCAGAAGTATAGAGTGGTGAAGGAGGAATAAAAATCACAGACCGTATTAGATGACTCTATAACTGTGGTGAGAACAGCAGACAGACAGAGATCAAATGAGAAAGTTAAGGGGCAGTGAGGGTAAGGGGAGGTTTGTGTCTATGTATGTGAATATTTAGTGGGGGCACTGTAGGTTTTATGGTGGCACATCCCCTGTGGCAGGCGTTCTGTCGTCCGGGGAGATTTTGGCGAGAGCCAGGCGGGGATTATAGGCTATGGGCTGTCCCACAAGTGGAATGTTGGCTGCATGGTTGGCAGAATGTCATGGGGGTCTGTGGGTGTGTGTAAACCTCCGCCCTCGCTGACTGCTTGCTGTTAGTTGGCTCAACTGTCTCTAATATGCATGAGTGTCACTGAGGGTGTGTATACTGGAGTAAAAGGGGGGCTAAGGTCCATCCAGCTACAGCGATAGTGAGGTGAACTGCAGGCTAATTGAAGGACAAATCAGACATTACAACTATTGAGAGAGAAGGCAGCAAATGAGGTTGTGTATGTCAACATCAATAATTTAGCTGTGAGACTTAGCATGTCTGCTTCCCCACAGTTTTACACCTCTTCCGATTTTATATCACTAATTTAAAAACAGTGCTTAATCAGACCCAGGTGGCATTTGGGATTTTGAAATTGTTCTACAATAGCTGACACCTTTAGAGATCAAAAGCTTTTTCCCCCTAATATCAGTCATTTTGAAACAATGCATATGAACTGTGCTGTGATTGGACACATACAATCTATCATGCATACACATATTTTGTATATATTTACATTTATTTGATTATTTATATTGAAACAGGTTTTAAAGAAGTTGCTAAAGTTGTCGTTGGGTTAGTTCTTTGTTGCACTGCAGCATGTGACAATTCAAAGATATACTTAGGCTAAAAAAGTCGCTCGTGGTCAAGGTAGCCATTCGTGTTACCTGAATCCTTGTTGCTTGCACGAGTGGCAAAAGTACAGACATTCTGTACTTAAGTAGAAGTGTAGATACTTGTGTTAAAAAGTACTGTTGAAGTACTGATTCAACTTCTTTACTCAAGTAAAAGTGAAAAAGTAAAGTCTCTGAAATGTACTCAAAGAAAGAAAGTAAAAAGTAGCTGCTTAAAGGACAATTTTGCCATCCATTTATATGCACAGGTAATAGGACCACAGGTAAATGCCTGGAATGCCACATTACCAGTCCATTCCTGGGGGCACGTGAGAATGCAAATGTCAGCACGGTTAGATGGGACAGTAAGCAGTCTTTAACCTGCCCAATCTTGATCTAGTACACCTGAGTGTTTACATACTACCTCCTGCCATGTGCTACATGTGAGAAAGGGTTATTTTTGACAGTTTCCTGGGATGAGTTGCGCAACGTCATCTGAAGATTACATGCAAAATTATGAACACTTACCCTGCAAAGTACAGCACAGCCCTCTAACTGGTTTAAACATAAAAAAGAAGAAGGAAAATTATCTTGCCAACATGTCAACATTTACTGATTATGCATGCCCGTAGCCTTTTATGAACTGATTAAAGGTTCTGTCGCATATTTCCTAGATTTAATACACAGACATTTGGACACAAAGTATCACAAGAGTTTAGGTTTGCGGTACAGATGAGTGAAAATAAAAGCAAGAAGAATAAGGAGAAAGAAGAGCAATGGTAAAGAAAAAAAACACAACAGGGTCAGGCCAGATTGGATGAAATGAGTGAAGGACTTAGTGTTCTAATGTGGAAGAGTAAAACAATGTACTAAGAGAGGCAGGAACAGAAGAGGAAAGAAGGGGGCGGAGGGGCAAAAGAAGAAAGTGCAAAAGAGGAGAAAAGGATGAGGACAAGAGGAAGGATGTATCAGTGTCAGAGAGCTGTTGGAGGATTACTGGAGGCTCTCTGAAGTCAGACCACTGACCCTCTAGCGTGTGCAGAACGTAAACGGCGGGTAGAGGATACACCGAGGCAGATAATTAGCTCCCACGCACCAGGGTTTCTCTTCGAGCTGGGGCAACCGGGTTATCCCACAAAGGAGCAAAGTCGATAAGAAGGGTCTGTACTGTGTCTGTGCACAGATCTTTCTTTCTTTCTTTCTTTCTTTCTTTCTTTCTTTCTTTCTTTCTTTCTTTCTTTCTTTCTTTCTTTCTTTTTCGTTCTATCAGTAGGTAGAGTGGTGGCCCCATGATCGGAAGGTCGGGGGTTCGATTCCCCTGAACAGCTACCCTGAGGTACCCCTGAGCAAGGTACCGTCCCTACACACTGCTCCCCGGGCGCCCAATGGCTGCCCACTGCTTCACTGAGTGAATGGGTTAAATGCAGAGAGGGATTTTCCCCACGGGGACCAATAAAGTACACTTTCTTTCTTTCTGTCAGTGCGCCCCAGGGTGGCTGTGGCTACAATGTAGCTTGCCATCACCAGTGTGTGAATGTGTGCGTGAATGTGTGGATGACTGGATATGTAAAGCGATTTGGGGTCCTTAGGGACTAGTAAAGCGCTATATAAATACAGGCCATTTACCATTTATCTGTCGCTCTGTGTCTCTGTACCCCTTTCGTCAGTCTCTGGGTACATCAACAGATCCGTCGACTCTACGCTAGACTCTCGGCACCGACCCCAAATGACTGGGTGCGCTAGCTGGGAGCTTATATAGGGGTCTATGTTTTCTTTGGTTTGTTGGGGAGTGTGTGTGTGTGTGTTGGGGATGATGATGAGGGGATAGATCAGTGAAAAGATACAGATAGGAAATGTGTGAGAGAGAGACAGAGGGCACATTTCACAGTCTGCCTTACAAATCACGCCAACTCAGTATACTGTCTTCACAAATTACCACTCTGAGTAATGGCTGTGTAGTTATTTCAGTGAGACAATGCTGGTATGTGTGTGTGTGCCTGCATGGAAATGTGAGTATGTGCATCTATCGCTCTTGTTTGAAATGGAGAATGGCATATCTATATCTGGAATTGTTTGTGCCTGTGTTGCTTTGCATATGTGTGTGTGGGAGAGAGTTATTGCATATGTGTGTGTGGGAGAGAGTTACTGCATATGTGTGTGTGTATTGGCAGCTGTGGGGATAAACCAATACTGATCCCCTGGTCGCCGCGTGCCTCCCAGGGGGAGGATGTTGATGTTGAGCTGGCTGTTTCTGCTCCAGAGTCAACTGCTTTTTTGCTGCATCACACACACACACACACACACACACACACACACACACACACACACACACACACA